>NC_026001.2:88395483-88509264 GCF_000442705.2 Elaeis guineensis | reverse complement strand
TTATTTCTTGCATTTAATATATTAAAAAAATTGAAATAAATTAATCTAGAAAAGAAATAAGAGTAAGTTAGAAAGTATTTGCTAATAAATGTAGTGAGTCACGGAGAAGATTAGCTGGTTAGACTCTTGGTGGCCTAGGTCATTTAAAGACTATTAGCACTTCCAATTGCACATGCACACTAACAAGGTAAAGTAGGTATTAATTGTAAGGCCAATTAAGGATTTGAGTATTATTTAAATTAGATAATTTTTTCTACACCCCAATTGAAGAAATTTGAATTTAAGGAAAGAACTACCTGCCTGAAATAAAATGCAAAATACAGAGTAAATGTGGATTGCCCTAAGCCTAGTAACCGGGTCTTTTCACCTAAGTCAAGTGTTGAGATTCACATCAAACGGTGGTGGGAAGGCCAGGATGCTCAAAAAAAAAAAAAAAAAGAAAACAGTGTGAAAGCTACCTTAGTTCTTTATTTAATCTGGGGTGTATAGAAAATTAATCGAACTAAGTTATGAAAAATGATACAATTGGCCTGTACACGTTAATACTGAAATACTAAGTTAGTTATCACTCACACAAGTGCTATAAAATTTTAAGTGTACTCTAAGAAAGCTCCTAAGTAGACTGACTACCGATTCTAATTCGAAGCTCATTACTTAGTAATACTAGAAAACTTCTTGAATTTTGATCTTAAATTAATTTGCAAAGGAAGGATCTTTTTGAAATATGATCTTATTTTGGTACATTACTAAGGGACTAGCAATGATTAAGTTGGGGGGTGTGATTTATATCACAAATTGACATAAAAAGTATCAATTAATATCTAAATTATCTAACTTTATTAAAAAATTGATACTTGTTATTATATTTTGCAGAAGAAGAGGTCATCAATAGAAAGAACAAGGAAAGAGGATTCCAACGATGTAAATTTTACGCAAAACAGAGTTAAATTGACCCAGAAATTGAAGAATGAAGAAAGAAGACTCAATTGGGTCAAACTCGAGTCAAATCAGGTCAAAATTGGTCAAAAATCAACTGATTTGGTGATCTGGTTAGCCGCCTGGTCCACAGCAACAGGCGCCTGGACCATGAACCCATCAACGCACCATAAACCAGCCAATCAATGAGTCTCGGCTCACCGCAACGCATCGCGAGCCCGATCCACGCACGCGGTCCAGGGCTCATGAGGAGAGAGAAGAAGGTCCGAAGGGCAACCTGGTAACTTCACATCACTCGATGGTCCGATCTTCTCTGATCAAGATCCAACGCTCCATATTTTTGTGCCATCGGACGGCCATCATTGCAGTCGGTCAAGATCCAGCCGTAATCAAGGCAATTGCAAGAATCAATAAACACTAGGACAACACGGGATCCTTCTGCAGCGCGATCCAACGGACGAAATCTTCCAGCACCTTGATCGGACGGTCCGCGATGCATCCGACCTGATCTCATCTCTGCAATGCGATCCAACGGCAGTGCTTCACCCAGATCGTGATCCGATGGCCCAGAATCACTTCCGGCTTGATTTATTAGATGAATTGGGTCCTTTAGATGAAGATCGGATGGCTGAAACAATTTCTAGAGTTTCTTGATAGATTTAAGTGCTTTTTGAGCGAGATTTGAGCCCCTAAACCCCCCTAACAGCCCTTTAAAATCTCTTAGTCCCACATCTAAAGTTTTGAAAACCTTATAACCCCCAAATGCCTATAAAAAGCCCCCAAAGGCCCTTGTTAAAAGGGGATTCTTTCCTTCTGATCAAGCTTGTAACCCTAGATAGTGGGGTTTTTAGCTTTCTTCTCAAGCCTCGAGCTTTGAGGTTTTTGTAATAAATTTTTTTTATATAAAATCTTATTTTTATGCAATTTTATCTCTTTACATTATGCAATTTATTTTTCTTGCAATTAGGATAGTTTAATTTATGCAATTTAATTTTATGCAATTAGATTAGTTTAAATTATGCAGTTTAAATTTATGCAATTAGGATAGTTTAATTTATAAAATTAGGGTAGTTTATTTTTCTGTATTTAAATTTTGCAAGTAGATTTAGATAATGTCTAGCTAAGCATCCCTTCTAGGATTTGCGATGAAGCTAGATCATGAGTAGGGGTTTTACATAGGGTTCTTTCTTTTTCTTAGGGTTTCTTTTTCTTTCTCTTTTGTCAAGAATTTTTGATGAACTACAGTTGGGTCAGAGTCCCTTCATAGTTCATGCTTGATTCAGTGCATAGGAGGAGAAAACCCTAAGGGATCCTAGTTACTACTCCCCTGTAAAGAATCTTGATGGGTTATCGTTGGGCCTTAGTCCCTTCATAATCTATGCTTGAGAAAGACAAGAGGAGTAATCGTTAGGATCAATAAGAAAAATGCTAGGTAGAATTTCCTAATCTAGATCTAGTGGATTCAAAAACCCTAGATCCTTAGTCTTATTGTCTTTAGCAAACAACTTTCGATTTTCGATTTTCGTTAAAGCTCGCTTGAGCATAGATTTGAAAATCATTTTTAAACCAAGTCTCTGTGGGATCAATCCGTACTCGCTGGTCGTGCTACTCTGTACACTGTGCGCTTGCGGTTTTATTTACAAATTTTAAGATTTGCACATCAGAAGCCGATTCCAGGCAAGTTTTTATAGAAAAATCCTCACCTTAGGATGAGCGATGCGATCCTCCTAATCGGCATCGATCCACACAACTAAAAATGATCCTTCAAGAAAATCTTCAGGCAGCAGGAACATCCATAGACCCTCGCATTCTAACTGGGGTGCATCAGAATCGAGATGGTAAGGTCGCTCCACCAGTGGAACCCAGAAAGCCGAATGATCTCCTGAGCTCTCCAGCCTGAGCCATCAACAGTAATGAGATCAAACATCCTCTGTGGTCCTCTACCTCATTATTGATAAAAGTCGGCTTGCGGGAGAGAGAAATATTTGAAATCCAGGCATCTTGGTCACCTCCATCGAACATCCATCCTCGATCAAGCATCCGATCTAGTTCATAACATTGGGTCCTCGAGCATAGATCTCTCTCCAGATAAAAGAACACCTCAGGTAGTTTGGATGGGGATCCCATGGCTCCATCCATCATAGGGACGCTCATCACCTTACTCTACAAGCAGTTTGGTTGGATCAAAAATCTGCTGCATGTCTGGCAATCAGAGCTTCCCTCCTCGTCACTAAGGAATGGATCCTAAGGCCACCGTCCTGCATAAGCTGGCACACCTCCTAGGATAGCAGATAGATACGCTGATGATCGCACCCAGATCCCCACAAGAAGTTGCAAACTTGCTACTGCATCCCTCTAATGCAAGCAATCGATGCAATCGTATTGATCAAGAGGTACATCAGAATAGAGCTCACATCGATCTCACTAGAATCATCCTACCCATAAAAGACAGGGTGTTGGCTTACAGCCTTAAAGATGCTCTTGATTTGCTGCTCCAAAGGTCTACACTCACCTGCCTCAGGCGACGGCCCGTGATCGAAATCCCGAGATAGGTCAGCATCTCCATCTGCTCCTGAATCCCCAGGCTCTCCCTGATCGCCAATCTCACCTGGGGCTTCATCCTCGGATCGAAGATGATAGTGGACTTCTGAATGTTGATCGATCGACTCGACATCTGATAATAGGCCAGACAATAGAAGCAAAGCACTCTGCATTTTGAGTTGAGGCATGTCCAATGAGGAGGCAGTTATGTACAAAAAGAAGATGTGAGAGTGGCTGGGCACTAGGACAGACCAATATGGCTCCAGGGCCTACCCTGAACCATTGCTCTCAACATCCTAAATAAGGCATCAGCACATAAAATGAATAGGTAGGAGGAAGGGGACAACCTTGGTGAAGACCAATAGAGGAATGAAAGAACTACTCGGGGTGCCATTGACAAGAATGGTGAAGCTCAGGGCCAAACAAATCCATGATCTAGCCAATCCACCCCTCCCCAAAACCCAGCTCTTGGAGCATCCATTGAAAGAAAGACCAGCTCATCTGATCATACGTCCGCTCCATATCCAGCTTGATCATCATGAGGCTGTGGTGACAAGGAGCTCTCTGGAGGTTGTGCATAAACTCTTGGGCCAACATAATATTATTGGTGATAGACTAACCTCCAACAAGAGCGCCATGCTCCGAACTGATCATGTGAGGCATCAACGGCTTCAGATGCTCTACCAAAATCCTCGCATACATCTTGTAGAGGGTGGTGCAAAGATTGATAGGTCTGAAGTGCTCTAAAATTGAAGCATCAGGCCACTTCAGAATGAGGGTGACCAGGTCCACTTTCACTCCCTCGGAATGCCCCTGAACTCGAAGGCCACCTGCACCATTTCTACCACCTCCTCTCAAATGATCGGCCTATATTGATGGAAGAATAGTGAAGGAAAGCCATCAAGCTCTACGGCTTTATCCTCTTCGTGAGACCAAAGAGCCCCATGCATCTCCTCAGAAGACACCGAGCTAGTCAAAGTACTCCTGAGCGAAAATACAAGCTACTGGTTGGGCACCCGAAATGGGGTAGTCCTCACCCAGCGATGCTGTCCATCGTCCCTAAAGAACTAAAGAATCTCCATTCGAGTCCCTCCACTATCCCCACAACACTGCCATCACCCCTCCGTAATTGTCTGATATGGTTGGCAGACCTTTGGATCATAGTGGACTGGTAGAAGAATATGATATTTCGGTCCCCCTCCTGAATCCACTGAACTTTGGATTTCTACCTCTATAAGGTCTCCTACTATCCCAGAAGAGAGTGATGCTTGGAGAGCTTACTGTAGCTCCCCATCTCTAGCTCGTGTAGCCCCCCTCCTTGTCCTCCCTCAGCTGCAGGTCCGCGATATCCACCTTGACCTGCTCGATCTATCGAAAGATGTTGCCCACCTCCAAGTGATTCCATTTGAGGAGTCTGCATCTGGCTAGCTCCAGCCTGCAGGTCATCCTATGAATCGGCATCCTTCACACCTTTTGGATCAAGTTCTACGATCTCGGATAAAAGATCCAGAACTTCTCGAATCGAAAAGGGGCCTTGGGTTGATCTAGGCTGTCCATCAAGATAAGAATTGGACAATCATCCGAAGCAATCCTCGCAGGTGCTGAACACAATATCCCAAAAAGTGTTGTATCCAATCAGTAGAAGTAAGTGCCCGATCGATCCTCTCTCAAATCCAATCTGACCCAAGTCGGTTGTTACACCAAGTGAACCTCAGGCCTATAAAATTGAGATCAATCAATCCTGTGCTATGATGAAATCTCTAAACTCCCTGGACTCTATCTGTCTCCTTATTGCCTGCCGTCTACCGCCTCGCTTCTTATGGGGGCCCATGATATAATTGAAGTCTCCCATCATCAGAGAAGGCAAACCCTACATCAGAAGACTAGAAATCTTCATCCAGAGCACCCTTCGATCCCTGTGCTCAATGTTCGCATAGACACTAGAGAGGAGCCAAGGCCCCCCAAACTGATCCGTGATGACTAGGACCATTTGCTGCTCACTTCTATGGAATGCATCTACTCTGATCAAGCCATGATGCCACATCATCAAGATGTCTCCCGACATACCTTGAGACTCCACAGCATAAGAGCTCAGGCCAAGGGATCCTCTATCTAACTCGATCTAGCCCAGCCCTGGATAGATGGGTCTTGCTCAGCACACAAACCTCTGGACTATACTGCTAGATCAATCGATCGAAAGGAGGGCTTCCCCACCCTTTAATAGTTTCAGAGTAGGATCCTCATGAGAAAACTCACCAGGAAGGGGGCCTGCACCAGTGCTCCCCTCATCTTGAGAATCAACCCTAGCCTTGTCATCCATCAAGTCCGCCAACTCGATGGTCATCCCTTCATCATGGATGGCCTGCCTGAGTCTAGCCATCGCATCCTCATGAGAGAGGCCTTGGTCCACAGCTGATGCATCCATATGACTGGGCCCTCTACTGCCGCACCTTTGGGGGGGATGCCCACCATCTCTAGCTTGAGCCTCCGCTCTGACACCCCTGCTACCACTGGGGCATGAGCTCCTACCTCATGCCTTCAGGCTCTAGTGGGTCCTTCCCCCCTTGTCGGTGCCTCCTTCCCGACAATCTCCCCTTTCTGATGCCTTCTTCCCCATATTTTCCCCTCCCTGTGCTCTGGCATCCCGCGGCCCTGAGCCCGCGCTTCGACCACGCCTGCGACTGTCCCAACCCTGCCAGCCTCGACCCCATCAGCCCGACCATGCGGCCCCGACCCGTGCCACCTTCCTACAGCCCCGTCCCCCCCCACCGGCCCTACCTCGTGGCCCTTGCCTCACCACCCCCAACCCACAGCCCCAACCTCACTGGCTCCTACCCCGTCGGCCCGACAATGCGGCCCTGACCAACGCCGCCTTCCTGCGGCCCCAACCTCGCCGGCTCTTGCCCCGCCGGCCCAACCACATGGCCTGACCAGTGCTGCCTTCCCATAGCCCCATCCCCGCACCCTCATCTCCACGGTCATGTCCTCGAGCCATCCCCTCGTCCCTCAATTCCTATGTGCTTGCCCACCTTCTGTTGTAAGTATTAGCGATGACATTAGCGACGACTAATGCTGTCACTAAAAGTTAATTTTTTATTAAAATTATGTTAATTAAGTATAATTAGATACTAAAAAATTAATTAATTAAATATTTATTTAATTAATTAGTTAGATGTTTAATTAATTAATTAGAAGCACAGGACTTGGGTCTCGACATGTAGAGCACTCGAATCGAAGAAAGGTGCCAGATAGCATTACAAACATGGGGTCGGGGCATGCCCTGCATGCTCAAGCCTCGGGTCCCAACTGGCATCCAAGACATCCAGCCCTTGTGTGCCCTGCGTGCTCAGGTCGAGGGAAGGTGCCGATCACATTATGAATCTAGAGCTGGGGTTGTCTTGTGCACTCGAGCCTCGGGTCTTAGCTGGCATCCAAGGCATCCAACCCTTGCACGCCCTATGTGCTCAAGCCGATGGAAGGTATCGGGCAGCATTGCAAACATGGGCCAAGGCATGCCCTACGCACTTGGGCCTCAGGTCCTAGGTAGTGTCCAAGGCAGCCACTCCTCACACAAGGGTCGGGTTTATAGTCTACAGCATCCCATAATTGGATGTTAATTTAAATAATTAATTAGGTATTAATTTTAAAAAAAATTATATTGTATAGAATCATAAATCCATCTTTTGATAATATATATATTTTACTGTATCCATATATTTATATATTTTTATACAAAAGGAAGAATTATGTATATTGATCAATTGATTGTCCAGTATGGACAGTTTGAGAAATACAAGTAATTCTATAGATAATTATAGTAATCAAATGGTATGCTGAGGGTTTGAAAAAAATTTTGAACAATATTTTTCTTTAGTTCCTCTACACATTTTCAGCCATGTGGAGAGAACTAAGAAAAAATACTATCGAAATTTTTTTCGGCCCCTATTACGTATTATTTGATTACTGTAATTGACTTATAAATTAATATATTTTTGAATGGATAGAGCCTTCTATACCTATTAGTTGATGATAGGATGCATTTATTATGTAAGTCATTTTGAATAATAAATAATTAATTAGTAGTTGCCTTATATTTATGTATATGCAGAATTCTTAGATAGTGTGTCATAGACCATAGTTGGATGGACCATCGAGTAATCGACGGAATGATTTCTGCTGAATATAGAGAGGGTATAGAGTACTTCTATGATTTTATTTTTGAGAATGCAATACTTTTACATCAAGAATAGGCTCGTCGCCCTTACAATAGATGTGGTAATAAAAAAATATTTGATAGGGATATATATTAAGAATTATGTCTTAAAATCAATCGTCAGTCTATTGTGATTATGCTAATATTTATAAAATATATAAATTTTTATTAATAAAAATTATTTAATTTTTCATCATATTTTGTCTATCTTATTTGAACTCTTATATTGTGATAAAATCTTTAGAACTATATTTAATTATCAAAGAAAGATTTATCATTTAGTCTTTAAAATATATTCGCAATCGAATGATATGTTGTTAATAGGATGATAGCAATATCAAGTATAGATCATTGTGTACCATATGGATTGGTTGTCCTCTTAATCAAAGAGTATGGAGATATTAGTATAGCATGCAGGTGGAATGTAGGAGTACATTCGCATCGAACGTGATCATTTATCGAGCACTTTATTGTCAAGAGTAATTAGTGAAGGGTATGGGTATAAGTGTCCCTTCGATCTGAGATCACCATGGTGATTTGTAAGCAACTTACTATGCTTTAGTATCAGATCATCTGAATTTTTAATTCAGTGATAGAAGATTACTGGGTATAGTTAAGTACTTATCAAGTCGATTGTGAGTCAAGATAGAATTGGCCCCTTTGAATAAGTAGGAGATATGCGTCAGTGTATTTCAATTTAGTAAAATCTTGATCGGAATAATCTATGTGATGCATTTGAAATGTTGAAATATAATGTGGTTGACTATATTAGGGTTGGCAGTCAAATCTTAGATACCTTGAGTATTTGGATCAAAAGAATGAATTATACGATAACCATACTTCAGTAGATTCTAAAATGTTGCTTTAGAATCTTTGACCTACCTGAACGTCGGTTCCATTGCTAGATGTTTACATCGATTAGTATAAAAAAATTTTTATGCTATCGGCTTAGGTTCGAACCTATGGGGTCACATATATTAGAAGATTCGGTCTGATCTAATGGCTGAAGAGTTCAATTGGATTGTGACTCTGGTGAAGAGTCCCATTGGGACTGAAACTCTGGAGGAGAGTCCCACTGGACTGAAATTTACTATTAATAAAAAATTTATTAGTAATTGGATTGCTAATTGACTAAATTTGATTAAGCAAAGAGCTTTGGATTAAGTCTAATTGAATTGGATTTAGTTTAACTTAGATTGAGTTTGATTTGATCAAGCTTAATTACAGAAAAAATTGATCCTGATTTGATAAGGACTTGAGCTCAGTTAATTTCTAATTGGGTTAGAAATTTATTGATATAATTAATTTTTAATTAAATTGGATTCATTTCTATCATTAGATTCAAATCAGAATTGATTTGGTTTAGAATTAAATTAAAAATGAAGAGTCCAAGTTAACAGGGACTCTATCTCTTCTCCTTGTGCCATCCTGGACCCACCTTCTCTTCTCAATGCCAAAATGGTTTTGGCATGTAAATTTTTGGCATGAAGAGAGAGGGCATAGAGAGGGTGGGCGCAAGCATGATGAGTCATGGCCCTCATCTCCTGCCTAATTTGAATGCGATCCGAATTAGAGATAAGGAGATAAAAAGGAAAAAGATTTGTATGTTTGGAAAGAAAGATGGCACCAAGGGATTTTTTTCTTGAATTATTTGAAGAGTTTTTTGGCATGAGAAATACCAGATCCTTTCCTCATGCCAACACCCAATTTTGAAATTTTTGGGATGCCAAAATTGGTTTTGGCATGGAGATTTTGGTGCCCTCATCTTGACCCAAAACCTTAGTCCCTTGTTATTTAAAGGGGGACTCTAATAGTGAATGCCTCATGTTGTGTTTCTTGCTGATTTTATTTTTCTATCAAAGCTCTCTTCTCTCTCTTCTTCCTCCTTTAGATCTTCTTCTCTTTTGGAGCATTCAATAGATCAAAAGAAGAAGAGAAACATCAGTTTTTGAAGATCCTTGTGAGCTAGCACTCTGAGGAGCTTGATCTGCATCAGTCTTTATGTGGACGATCTGTAGAGGCCAAACTTTTTTTATACAATGTGAGCAACCTGAAAAAACTCTCTCCTATGTGAGATGCTTATGAAAATTAGCAACCCACAATTTGGTAATGATTTTGAACTTGTTAGACTAGTTTTGATAGATCTAACGGTTAGATCTAATCTACAACATCGATTAGATCGATGCAGATTTTTATTTTCAAATCTTAAGTTCATATTAAATCATATCATAGTTTTTGGCATGGTAGTCTAGATTAGATCTTATGCATGTAAAATAATTAAAGTATTTAATCTAATAAATTTACTGTAAAAAATTTTAAAATTGTATGCATAGAACTGCCATACTTTTCCTTCAATTGATATCAAACCTTATTCTTTATGATATAATTTCATATACTTTTAGATCTGATTATATGTTATTAGATCTGATTATTTATTATTTAGATTAGATTTAAATATATTTATTTTTAGATCTATTTTTATATGTCAGATTAGATGATCTGAGTAGCAAAGTACTCAGATTGGATAATCACCAGGCCATCCGGTCATAGGAGTAAGTAAGATTACATGACCCTCTCCTCCATTCAATGGGGTGCTCTTATGGCATGTAGGGGTGCTATTGTGAGGTCCCATGAAGAAGAAAGTAAAAGAAAAAATTATTTTCTTGCAAAATCCTAAATCTTGAAATCTTAGGATTTGTTGTATATGATACAAGTTGCAAAGAAAAGTAGTTATATCTAATCTTAATAATCAAAATTATTTTGATTTTATGATTTAATATAAAAGATTTAATGAAAAATAGTTTCAAAACTTAACCTAAATCCGTATTGATGCTGAAACTTAATTAAGAATTAAGTGTAGAATTGATTAGATCTAGAATTATGATTTAAGATCTAATGATATTGCATAAAACATGGACGCATGGGTTAGCTCAAATCAGGTCCTCTTAATTGGGTTAGACCTAAGATTAGAATCAAAGAGTTAATGGATCATATAAAAAATTGATTAAATCTAATCAAATATTGAATTAGATTAAATTAAAATTTCTCTAAAACCTATACAATAGTTGTAGATGGTTAAGTCTATCTTTGATTAAACTAAATAGACCTTGATTGTGGCTCAGTGGTTGAACCCGAATCATTAGACTGATCAAATCAAAACTAATTAATTAATTAGTATCTAAGGTAAGTTTGGCATTTCGATCGGTGATTTTTAATTGAGAGCAGCTTATCTGACCATTTTGATGGTGTCTGAGGTAAGCTTAGCATACCCTCCCATCGATCTACTTATCTGACCAATTTGATGGATTATATTTTGATTAAATCGCTAAGTGATTCGAGTTGACCATGTCATTAAGTTGATTAGTGTGATCTAGATGCCAGTTCAATCAGTATGACCTTAATCCGATTCAATGACTTAATGAGGTCAGTAAGAGGATTGTGGTCTACTGGTTGATCTTTTTTTTTTCTCTTAATTCATAAATTAAATCTTCTAAATTATTAATTTCTTAAATGAGATAGTTATGGTGATAACTAAATCATAGCCTCCCATTAAGTTGGGTGATAATGGATCCATTAGTATGATGATCATTGGAGGCCCAAAGGCTGGTGCTCATCTACTATTGAAATTATCATTCATAATATGATGACTTAGTCGAGTCTCTCTAGTAAGTAGTCAGGTTAGCCGGTCAAAGTTAGACCTGATTATTTGATAGTTAGATTTCCAAGTATGATTATGTTAATGGTTGGATCTAACCATGGGCTTGCAGAGAAGACAAAGTCAACTAAAAATCATCTGGGCTAAATCAATTACTAAAAATTGTTTAGTGAAATAATTGGTTAAAGAACCTATCCATGGATACATATGAGTGAGCCGGCCAAAGTCGGGCTCGTGTGCCATCTTTGTGGATTCTAGTACCGCTAAAGAATTAAAGTAATTTCTAGAATTGGAGGTTGAGCTATCAATTCGTATAAAATAGTGAGAGAATCTTTAGACTAAAGTTATATCTTTAGACTTAATTAATTCATATACTAATTAGATTTTGATTTTTTTTTTGTGCAGATATGACCTCAAAGTTGTTGCTTCGATCATTGTTGGACAGTGAGAAGTTGATGGACTCAATTTCGATAACTGGTATCAAAAATTAAAAATTATCCTGAAGTACGAGTGGATATTGTATGTCATTACAGATCTAACACCTGAGAAGCCTGCTCTCAATGCTCGTGGCATAGTTTGAGATACTTACTTGAAGTGGCTCAACGATCGCACCATGGTTCGTTGTATAATACGGGCTTCCATGAACGACGAGTTCAGCTGAAAATTTGAAAAGGCTTAGTCAGAAGACATGCTTAAGGTGTTGAGAGAATCTTTTGTACTCCTGATGATGTTGAGCGACATAAGACTAGTTGTATCATTTTCAATGCTCAAATAAGAGAGAAAGCATCGATCACCGATCACGTATTGACATGATCAAACAGATCGAGCGTCTGAGCAAGCTCGGCTATTCTTTGCACAAATAGCTGGAGAAGGATGCAACCCTGAACTTCCTACCCAAATCCTACCTGTCATTTCTCCATCATTTTCGAATGACGAAGTCTGTAGTTAACTACCACGGTTTGTTGGAGTTGCTATAGACTTTTGAGAAGGATCACCAGCTTCACAAGAAGATGGTGAATGTAGTGGGAGGATCTTCTTCGAGTGGATGTCGTCTCTTTAAGAAAGGAAAGAAAAAGAAGAATAAGAAGGTGCAAAGTGCTGGGAGTCAGACCTAGAAGCTTAAGTTCAAGACCGATCAAAGTCAGACAGAGTGCTTCTATTATAAAAAATAGGGTCACTAGAAGAAAAACTATTCTCAATACATAGTTTTTTTTACCCGAACAGATCGAAGAAGAAGAAGCAATTGGTTACTGGACAAGGTAATTATATGATAACACTTTATAACTTCTCACTCTTTGATACAATGATCTGGGTATTGGATATCGGTAGCCCTATTAACATTTACAATTTATTACAGGGACTTCAGGTCAGTAGGAGATTTGGAGATTGTGAGAGATTCCTGAACGTTGGAGATAGAAGATCAGTTTCAATTTTAGATTTAGAAATTATCAAGCTTGTATTCAATTCTCATTTTATTGTTCTTAATGAATGTCATTACTGTCTCAATTTTCTATTGAATGCCATTTCTATAGGTCTTTTGACCAAAGCGAATTATGAAATTTGAATAAAGAAAAGCTATTGTGATATCATTTTGAATGATGTTACTATTATGCATGGATAGTTGAACAATAGTATCTATGTTGTATCATGGCCTAATATAATGTACATGTCTAATAAATATCCTAGAATAGTCGATGTCATGGATGCCTATCTTTGACATTGTAAGCTAGGTCATATCAACAAGAACATGATGAATAAGTTAGCTCAAGAAAAATTCTTGATGACAATGATTATGAATTATTGCCAACCTATGAGTCTTGTCTACTTAGAAAAATGATCAAGTTACTTTTTACTGAAAAAGGTGAACGAGCCAGTAATATTCTGGATCTTGTACATACTGATGTGGACCCATGAGGACTAGTGCCAAAGGAGGGTATCACTATTTCATTACATTCATAGATGACCTATCTAGGTACGAGTATATCTACTTCATGAAACATAAGTCCGAATAGTCTGAAATATTCAAACGATTCCATAATGAGGTAGAGAAACAAATCGATAAGAATATTAAAACTCTTCGATCAAATCGAGGAGATGAATATCTTTTCAGTGAATTTCTGACATACTTTGAGTAGAATGGAATTCTCTCTTAATGGACACCTCCTGAAACATCATAACATAATGATATGTCAGAAAGGAGAAATCGAATCCTGTTGGATATGATTCGATCCATGATGGACTTTTCTAGTCTGTCGATATCCTTCTAGAGATATGCACTTGAGTTGACTTATTATATTCTTAATAGAATTTTAGTAAATCTGTAAGTAAAATAACATATGAGATATGGACTGGATGTAAGTCAATACTCTCTCACCTTAGGGTTTGGGAGTGTCCAGCTTACATCAAATATTTGAAAACAGACAAACTTGGAGGTAGATCTGATAAATATATTTTTATAAGGTATCTCAAAGAAACTAAGGGGTATTACTTCTATCTTGCTAATGAACAAAAAGTATTTGTTAGCTTTAGGGCAGTCTTTTTGAAAAAAAAATTAAAAAAAAAAATTAATACCTCTAAGGTTGAACTTGAGAAAGTTTGACAGGTAAAACCGACACAATCTAGTGAGCCCATAGAATTAGATTTGATGATGTCAAACCCAAAATCTATTGTAGAGGTACCATTAAGGAGATCCAATAGAGTATCGCATCAATCAGACAGATACTATGATTTTTTGATCCGGGACGGAGATCTTGTTGAACTCGATGAGAACAATGAGGATCCGATCATCTGTATGGATGCAATACAGAGGTCTGACTCTGATAAATGATTTGAAGTCATAAAATCCAAAATGAAGTCCATGAAGGTCAATGATGTATGGATATTAGTTGACCCATCTGAAGGGGTTAAACCTATAGGATGTAAGTGGGTCTTCAAAAGGAAGAGGGGCATAGATGGAAAGATAGAGACTTATAAAGTCTGTTTGGTTGCTAAGGGATATCATCAGTATTATGGTATTGACTATGAAGAGATATTTTCTCCTGTGGTAATGCTCAAATCTATTTAGATTATGCTTGCGATAGCGGCATACATAGACTATGAAATCTGGCAAATCGATGTAAAAACAACTTTTTTAAATGAAGAGCTGGAAGAAGAGGTGTATATGATACAGTCTAAAAATTTTACATTCACAGATGAGTTCAAAATATGTAAGCTTCAGAGATCCATCTATGGATTTAAGCAGGCATCTAGAAGTTAAAACATATATTTTGATAAGATTATTAAAACGTATGGCTTCGTTAGAATGAAGAAGAACCCTACATTTACAAATGGATAAATAACTCTATGATTGTATTTCTCATTCTGTATGTGGATGACATTCTCTTAATCGAGAATGACATCTCTACTTACAAGGAATAAAAGTCAGGTTGTCATCTCAGTTCTTTATGAAGGATCTGGGAGAAGCATCCTATATCTTTGGGATGAAGATTTATAGAGATAGATCGAAAGGATTGCTTGGATTATCCCAGTCCACATACATAGACATCGTGCTGAAGCAGTTTAGCATGGAGAATTCTAAGAAAGGCTATTTTTCGATAGACTATGAATTTTTTCTCTCAAAGAGGGATTGTCCGACAACTCTTCAAGAGAGAGAGCATATGAGTAGAGTTTCATATCTTCGATAGTAGATTCTATAATATATACCATGACATGTACAAGATCAGACGTGGCATACTCACTAGGAATAGTGAGTAAATATCAGTGTGATCTAGGAGAGACCACTGAAAGGTCGTAAAGACCATCCTTAAGTATTTAAGAAATACTAAAGACCAGTGGTTGTTTATGGTGAAATTGACTTGAAACTAGTAGGGTTCACCGATTCTAACTTTCAGTCAGACATAACGATAGCAAGAGTGTATTGGGATACATTTTTACTCTGAATGGTGGAGTAATTGCTGAAAAAATTTCAAGCAACACACCATGGCTGACTTTGTTTGTAAGATGGAGTATATCATGGCATCCGATGCTGCAAAATAAGCTGCATGGATGCAAAAATTCATCGATGAGATTGGAGTGGCACCCTCCGTCGATGGCTCTATCTTGTTATACTACGATAGCACTGAAGCCATTACTCAAGCTAAGGAGCCAAAGTCCCATCAGCACACCAAGCATATTTTACGCTGCTACCACCTTATCCGAGAGATGTGAATCGAGATAATGTCGATCTTCAGAAGATCGATGGAAAAAAAAAATCTAGCTGATCCATTTACTAAAGCTCTCAAAATCAAGGAGTTCGATGATCATAAATCGAAGATGGGTATATGATACTGTATCGATTGACTTTAGCCCAAGTGAAAGTTGTTGAAAATTATGTTTCAAAGCTAATCGTCAGCCTATTGACGATTGTACTCATGTTTGTAAAATGTATATGAATTTTATTAATAAAAATTATTTCATTTTTTCATCACATTTTGTCCATCTTATTTAAACTTCTGTATTGTGATGAAGTCCTTAATTATATTTAATCGATAAAGAAGGATTTGTCGTTTAGCCCTTAAAACGTGTTCGCGATTGAATGATATAATGTTAATAGGATGATAGCAATATCAAATATAGATCGTTGTATGCCATATGGATTGATTGTCTTCTTAACCAAGGAGTGTGGAGATACTAGTATGGCATGCAGGTAGAATGTAGGAGTATATTTGTATCGAACGTGATCATTTGCCGAGCACTCTACTGTTAAGAGTAATTCGTGAAAGGTATGGGTATAAGTATCCCTCCGATCTGAGATCACCACAGTGACTTGTAAGTAACTCACTGTATTTAATACCGGACCATCTGAATTTTTAATTCAGTGATAGAAGGTAACTGGGTGCAGTCAAGTACTTATCAAGTTGGTGTGTGAGTCCAGATGGAATTGACCCTCTAAATAAGTAGGAGATATGCATCAGTGTATTTTAATTTAGTAAAATCTTGTCTGAAATAATCCATGTGATAAATTTGAAAGGTTGAAATATAATGTGATTGACTATATTAGGGTTGACATTCAAATCCTAGGTCACCTTGAGCATTTGGGTCAAAGAGATGAACTATACGGTAACCATACCTCAGTAGGTTCTAGAATATTGCTTTGCAATCTTTCGACCTATCCGAATGTCGGTTTCATTACTAGATGGTTACATCGATTAGTATAAAAAATTATTCCTATGCTATCGGCTTAGGTTCAAACTTATGAGTCACACACATTAGAAGATTTGATCTAATCTAATGGCTGAAGAGTCTAATTGGATTATGATTCTGGTGAAGAGTCTCACTGAGACTGAGACTCTGGAGGAGAGTCCCACTGGACTGAAACTCTATTATTAATGAAGAATTTATTAGCAATTGAAGTGCTAATTGACTCAATTTGATTAAACAAAATATTTAGATCAAGTCTAATTGAATTGGATTTATTTGATTTAGATTAAATTTGACTTGATCAAGCTTAATTGTAAAAAAAATTGATCCTGATTTGATCAGGACTTGGGCTCCACTAATTCCTAATTGGGTTAAAAATTTATTAAGGTGATTAGGCTCCTAATTAGATTAGGTTTATTTCTATCATTAGGTTCAAATCAGATTTGATTTGGTTTAGAATTAAATTGAAAATGGAGAGTCCAAGTCAACAGGGACTCTATCTCTTCTCCTTGCGCCACCTTAAACCCACCTTCTCTTCTCAATGCCAAAATGATTTTGGTGTGTGAATTTTTGGCATGAAGGAGAGGGTATAGAGAGGGTGGGGGGCAAGCATGATAAGTCATGGCCTTATCTCCTGCTAATTTGAATGTGATCCGAATTAGAGATAAGGAGATAAGAAGGAAAGAGATTTTTATGTTTGAAAAGAAGGGTGGCGCCAAGGGATTTTTTTCTTGAATTCTTTGAAGAGTTTTTTGGCATAAGAAATACCAAATCCCTTCCTCATGCCAACACCCAATTCTGGAATTTTTGGGATGCCAAAACTGATTTTGGCATGGAGATTTTGGCGCCCTCCTCTTGACCCAAAATCCTAGTCCCTTATTATTTAAAGGGGCTTCAATAGTGGATGCCCCATGTTGTGTTCCTTGCTGATTTTATTTTTCTATCAGAGCTCTCTCCTCTCTCTTTTTCCTCCTCTAGATTTTTTTTTTTTGGAGCATCCAAGAGATCAAAAGAAAAAGAGAAACATCAGTCTTTGAAGATCCTTATGAGCTAGCACTCCTAAGTTGATTTGCATCGATCTTTGTGTGGACGATCTGTAGAGGTCGGACTTTCTTCGTGCGGCTGCGAGCAATCTGAAGAAACTCTCTCCTACACGAGATACTTATGGAGATCAGCAACCCATAATCTGGTAATGAGTTTTAAACTTGTTAGACTACTTTTGATAGATCTCAGGTTAGATCTAGTCTACAGCATCGATTAGATTGATGCAGATTTTTATTTTAGATCTTAAGTTTATGTTAAATCATATTATAGTTCTTCCATGATAGTCTAGATTAGATCTTATGCATGTAAAATAGATTAAAATATTTAATCTAATAAATTCACTGTGAAAAATTTTAAAATTGCATGCATAGAACTGTCCTACTTTTTTTTCAATATAATTACTGTCCATTTGTATAAGAGTGGACTTATGTCAATTATAAGTATTGGTATCTAATGGGAAAGAGGAGAGAAAATTGCAAGGGTTAGAAGCGAGCAGGATAGAGACACAAATAGAATGGTAGACATGGTTATGAATGTAGCTAGTCTGAATTTAACTGAAATGTGGAAAATGATCCAGAAGCTGACAGCGATAATTTCTACCATATGCTGAAAATTACTGATAAATCACTATGGTCAGAATGTGAAATACACACTGTATTATTAGCTATGTCAGAGTTATTGAGTTTAAAGGCTAAGTTTAATATAACGGTTAATTGTTATGATAGGATGGTAGCAATAATAAAAGAAATATCATCAAAGGATAAGAAACTTGTTGGAAGTTTCTGTACTTCGAAGAAAATGGTGAAAGAGTTGGGCATGGGATATGAGAAAATGGATGCATGCCATAATGATTGCATACTTTTCTATAAGGAGGATCAACTGAAGAGTTCATATGAATATGCGGTGAAAGCCGATTTAAACCGAGGTAAGAGGGTAGGAATCAAAAGGACATACTATACAAGATTTTTCGATATCTTTTTTCACTCTTAGACTTCAGAGGCTCTACTTGTCCAAGAGTACTGTTGGACAGATGAGATAGCATAAAAAAGAGATTTGCAAGTACTCTGATATGATGAGTCATCTATCGGACAGCAAGGCATAGAAGCAATTTGATGCTTGCCATCCTTTATTTGCTCAAGAATTATGTAATATCTGATTGGGTCTATCTACGGATGGCTTTACACCGTTCAGTTATGCAGCGGCCTCTTATTCATGTTGGCCACTCTTTATTATTCCATACAATCTCCCGTCTGGAATGTGCATGAAAGAACATAACATCTTTTTTATATTAGTCATTTTTAGACCATGACATCCTGGTAGAAGCATTGATATATATCTAAGTTCTCTTGTTATGAGCTAAAATTCTTATAGTCCGATGGCATACATACTTTTGATGTATTAAAAAATAAAATTTTGTAATGAAGGCTACATTGATGTAGATCATTAGTGATTTTCTACTTATGGGATGCTATTAGGATGGAGCACTCATGAAAAGCTTGTATGTCCCTATTATGTGAGAATATAAAATTATTTCAGCTTGAGCATAGTCGTAAGCCTTGCTGGTTCGATTGTCATCATCAATTTCTCTCTGAATATCATCCTTTGTAAAGCAGTGGGATAGTTTCAGGAGGAATAAGTAGAGAAGGACCATGCACCCCCATGCCTCAGTGGTATGGAAGTATTTCAGAGAGTATCCCAACTGGATGAAGTCCAGTTTGGCATGCTATTTGACAAGCAAAAGCCTCAGGGTTTAGTAGAACTTATAACTGGATGAAGTGAAGTATCTTCTGAAAATTGCCTACTGGTCTACCAATTTGATCTGTCATAATTTTGACATCATGCATATTGAGAAAATGTATTTGATAATATTTTTTATACTGTTATAATATCAAGGGCAAGATGAAGGATAATCTCAAGCTCAAGAAGATATGAAGAATATATGCATGCATCCTCTATTAGAGTTAGTTTAGGTGCCACTAAGAAATTTTTGAAGCCAAAATATTTTATACCTTAACAAGGAGCAGTTGAAGGATATTTGTGAACTGTATAAAAATCTTAAATTTTTAGATGGTTATGTAAATAATCTAGCTGGTGCATCAATATCAAAGATTGTAGATTCTATGGGCTAAAGAGCTATAACTGGCATATCTTCATGCAACGATTACTCTCATTGACTTAGCGTGATCTTCTTTCCAACTTATATAGAGTTCTTTGACCAAGCTTAGCCTTTTCTTAGAGCATTTGTGCTACCAAATAATCCACGACCATATCTCCAGTCTTGAGGCTAACAGTGTAAGACCATATGCAAGTTGGAAAAGATATTTTTTCCTAGCTTCTTCGACTTCATGGAGCATCTCATGATTTATCTAGTGTATGAAGTTAGGATGGGAGGACAGTGCAGTATAGATAGATGTATCCATTTGAAAGATACATGCACAGTCTTAAGAAAAAAGTAAAAAACAAGGTCCAAGTTAAATGTTCTATTGTAGAGGCTTATATAATAGAAGAAATTTTAAATTTCAGTTGACACTACTTTAATCCATATGCAGACAAAGCTGACTCAAGTAGACCGAAATGATGATGGTAGTGGTGAGGGATCAGAGCAGAAGATCTCAATATTTGCCTATCCTACTCGTGTATTTGGGCACAAGGTTATTGAATTTTCTCCGATACTGAACTTCGATAGGCAGAGACATATGTTTTGCTAAACTATGAGGAAGTTGACCCATATGTCCAGTAAGTATCCATTACAATCCTAACTCTTTAATCACTTATTTCAGTAATCTTATGCATGTTTGGGCAATATGATGAGATGCTAAGATGGGACAATCCGAGGATAAGTGATGAAGAAATATGCACAGGTGCTTATAAAACTCTACATATTGGTTCCATCAATTGGTAAGTGTCCATTATCATTTTATATTTTTAATTTTTCTAATTTATTCTTTCTATAATACGCAGGTCATGCAAAGAATGAATCCATACCAAAGAAGCTGAGACCATTAGGTTATGGGCCAACAAAATATGTGACATGCTATAATATTGTAACATAAATTATTTTAAATTTTACACCCAGCAATATGAAAATCATAAAAGCACAATGAACAGCGGTGTGTATGTAAAGGGCAGCTGGTGGGAAGAGGCGGAGAGTGACTACTATAGAATCCTCGAAGAAGTGATCAAGATGACCTATATTGAAGATAGTAGTATCATTCTATTTAAGTGCCAATGATTTGATAACAATAATAGTACAAGGTTGATCCATGGCATGGGCTTATTGAAATCAAATATAGATCAAAAGCATATGTTAACAAGCCATTTGTACTAGCTTAATAAGCTGCTCAAGTGTATTATACTCTTTTTCATCAAGGAAGAGAGAAAGAAAAGATTGGTGGGCTGTATGCTGAGTTAAGTCTGAGCCATTCATTATGTGCTCGAAGAAGAAGAAGAGCCCCAATTATCAAAATACTTTGAAAGGATGAAACATTAGATTTTATCGATCTTCAATAGATGCCAAGTTGGATGCTCCAGACATTCTTGTACATGATGGCCAATATGAGGAGGTAGATCCAACTGATTTTATTTTAAAAGACAATCCTATCCAAGAAAGGAAAGAAGAGAAAGAGAGGAAGAGGTGGAAGAAGAGAAAGAATCGAAAGGAGAATCAGAAGGGTACCAAACATCTGAAGAGACCGATGAGTAGTGCTAAGTATATAATCTTTGAATCATTTTAATTATTATTTTACATCATTTTAAATCTTGTATTGCCATCTATAATTGTATAATTAATTTGATAAATCTATTTATTTTTATTTTTAGAGATTATACATCATGTCTTCCAGATGCTGGAGCCATACCAACCGAGGAGAGAGCCCTCGAGGAGAGAGCAATCATGCGGCCAGCTCGTATGGTTCTGCACCTCTCACATCAATGGTAAAATCTAACACTTTAGATATTCTCGTTTATGTTATTTTATTCTTTGATAATAATATAACATTCTTTATATTAGATTTTTGTGCTCAAATTTAGACAACAGGGGGTCACCAGTGACCCCACATCACATGCAGCAGCGATCAGCTCCTAGACACAGAGCGTGGTAGAAGACCCGCCGGCTCATGGCACCTCCAACTCAATCGAAGGATAGAGAGCTCATCCACATTCAGAGTCGGTTGTAAGTAGTACAACTTTAATTAATATATTTAGAATTTAGCCATCTTAGAGTTAATATTTATTTTTCAAAATTAATTTCACAACATGTTTAGAGAGCCTAGAGTATCTCATGTGGTTACGACATTATCCGATGCTTGATGTCAGGGTCGGTAAATGAGTTCTCCAGCTGGCTATTGAAGCTCATGATTTAGCTTGGGAGATGTTTCGAATAAGTCAAAAATGTTTATTTTTTAAAATTCACAGTATATTTGTATTCTACTTATTAATACATGCTTCGATTCTATCTTGTAGAGTATTATCGATTTGAGACTCCCCAAGATGAGGATACTGATAGTCGGACCTTCGATAAGGTGGCTACATGGAGGCTCCAAGATAGCCTTTATAGTCTCAGACAGTCCGCCATCGAGCATGTCGATTCTTATCACCATTGGACTAGAGATCCTACAAGGATCATTGGATGTGGAAGGATGTATGGGAGGCCCTCTGCAACTAGTAGAACAGCAAGAAATACTCCAGTAGGTGGTAAAGGGTCTGACAGAATCAGGCCATCCAATAGGATCCGATCAGGCACATGGACGGCTCCATCGGCCACAACATGTGTGCCGACAGATTGGTAAAAAATCTATACCAAAACTCTTCACTAGAACTGTAAAAACTCTTATATTATGCTTTAATTAATTTAATTTTATTATTTATTTATTTAGATATGATAGCTGGATCATCACCAGGCCAGTTGTAGTTTGGAGGTCACACACTAGTCTAGGAGGACTGGTGATTACTTAGATTCTAGGTCACCATAGATCACGGTAAGAATTTCAAATTGTATTTATTAAGTTGTTATATGATCTGATATATATTAGAACTAATATATTTCTGAACTGTGTAGGCGATTATGCGGAGTATGTCGTTGTGCGGTATGGCAATGACTGATCCACTTAGCCCCTTCTTGACCTTGAGAGATGGCTCAGGATCATCGAGGGGTGAATAGGAGCCGGATTATAGGATTCGACCACAGCTTCGATCCTTCAGCGGCTCGATACTCTTCATCATCCTCACGAGCCTCGACATCCCAGACTTGAAGCAATGCACACGTGAAGGAGGTCGTGCAAAGGCTTCTGAGCTAGCAACTTCAGAGCTTTCGGGATACTATCCGTGATACAACCGTGGAGATTCTTTGAGACCTGCAACTATGCAATCAGTTGGACTTGTTATCCCAAATATCACATCAGGTAATTCTATTAGTAAATCCTTTTACTTGTTTTAAGTTTTCATATTTAAAAGCTTCACATATTTAGGCTTGAGTCAGAAAAAGAGATATAGGGACTAAAAATTCAATGTAACCATCCAATTGATGGGCCGGGGGTGTCTATAGCTCCGTATCATCGAATGAAATATGTAAGAATAATCTGCTCGAGAATCGAAGGAGTGTATCGAAAGATATACCTCTATATTAAAATTTATTAATATTATTTTATTTTTTTTCATTTCAGGATGCTTTCGGTTCTCATCTACCAGTTGTTGGAGAGGAGTAGGAGGATAAAGAGGAGGACACGAGCAGGATCAGATATGATTTTCTTTTGTTTTGTTGTATGGTATATTTTTTTTGATACTGCTTGTAAACTATATAATTTATATTTTAATATAATATAATTAATTTTTTATTTATAATTATCATATTATCTTAGAATTTTAATTATAACAGTTATTAGAAACCATAATTGATTATGATTAATTAAAATAGATTTTAAAAAATATGATTATAATTTTTTTAAAAAATAAAATTAACTATTACCGACAGCATTAGTGACGGCCTTAGCCATCGCTAATACTTATTAGCAACAGCATTATTGACAAAATAGCTGCCGCTAATATTTTTTTTAAAATTTAATTAAAAATAAAAAATAAATAATGACAAATTTAGCCATCACAAATGTCATCATAATAGTTGTTATTAGCGATGGCTAAAAAATCATCACTAATAGTGGCAATTAGCGACTAGGATTGTTCGACCATAAATTAGCGCTGGATCGTAGTCACTAATAGTATTAGCGATGGCAAAATTACTATTAGTAATGATAATTAGCTATTACTCAGATTTTTGTAGTGATCCCACTAATGCCTCCAGATCCATGGGTGGGAAGGCCACGATCTTTTTCTTAGCCTTATTCTTTCTTGTTTCAGCTTGTTAGGAGCCCTTCGACCCAAATCCTGACTGGTATGCTTCACTGGAGCCGACCCGCATCAGAGTCATAGGGCCGAGCTTGCGTGGGTTGGCCCGCCGCTCGCACGTTGGTTCCCTCTTCCGCCCGACCCATCTTGGATGGGCAAGGTCGCCTGCTTCATCACCCATGTGCCAGGGCTAGCCAATGGGCCGAACAGGTTCGGGCCCACATTCCACCCTCTGCCCCCAGCGCAGATCTCTTGCTCCTCGTCGGCCATCTGCCTGTTGGATCCGAATGTAATCATCGGGTGACCTCCGCTGCGTGACCTTGGATGGCTGGATCTAACCATCAGCTCCAGGCTCTGAATTCGCTCGGATCGAGTCGATTGCAGAACATCCCGATCTATGTTGACTTGCCAGTGACTCGGGGTGGGTTGACCCCATCACCGGCTTCCTCCCATCCATCCAGCCTCACGCCCCAACTCCTGCCATCAGACAGCCAGCAGCCAGGGCCCGAGGGAGGGCCCTATCGATCCTTGGTCCCCTTCCAACTCCTCCACCTGGAGGATGTTATCCGGGCCCAACCTCACACCACAATGCCTCTCCCTATTCGACACCACTCCGCTGGCAGATGGAAGAGTCTGCACCAGAGGTAGACTCCTTCAGTGTTTCAAATACAAAGCGCTGCCAAAAAGGGCAGCCCCTTGACGAGCACATCTGGCCGTAGAGGGGCCGAGATCGATCCAGATGCAAGCGCGAACCCCAACCAGCGCATCTCCGTGTGCATTCATCGACGGAGACCAACTCTTCGGCGAGCCGCACCACCTCCTGTAGCACTCCTCGTCCGAGTACTTGTCGGGAGCCGTGGAAGGCGAATTCATACAGCATCATCGAGATCGCCCCCTCCACTGAAAAGAACCCCAGCCTCCATGGTTCAAGGCTAAGGCCTGCCTGGCCACACTCCATGGCCGCCGGAGGACCAGATCGTGCTCCTCTGTCTCCCCAAATCGGAAGAGGAGCATTGCCCTCTCCAGCCCGAAGGCCCAACATCCCCTTTCATGCCTCCCGGAGCCGGAAGTCTCTAGCCACTCACTCCGGTGATACCTGCTGCCCCAGGCTCCTTCCAACGACCGCAGACATCGCCCAGCACTCGGATCGCTCCTAGATAGCCTCTGCCGGGGCCTTTACAACCTTCGGAGCCATAGGGTGAGCTCCATCACCTCCTCCGGTGATGGTTCCGACGAGACCCACACCGTCCACCCTTGCAGTGCCTGTTTTCAGCTCGTCTTCAGTCGGTCGCTGCCCTTCGAGACATTAGGAGATCTCATGGCTCTTCGCCATCATCCACTATCTCGTTGGCTCTGGTAGGTGATTAGATCGCGACAATCATACATAAGAGAATAAAAATCTGAATCTCAAAGCATGTAGAAATGGTCGCCATAACGGTCACCTTCAGCCATCCCCACAACTCCCTCTTCAAGGTTGAACCAGAGAGCTCCAAAAAAGTTAGCGTTTTGTTTCACTAGCATAGTTCCAAAAAAATTTTTCGAACAAGCTGCATATTTGAAATGTAACTGGCCATAGTCTGAATTGCAGAGAGTGAGAGGCACGTGAACTTCAAAAGGTAGGTGGATTGTACACTAATTATAAAAGTAGAGAACAAAAGTGATTTTTTATTATTTTATTATTTTTTATTTTCAAAAGTATCTCCTCTCCCATCTTATTTTTCAAGTCATGTTCATGTGAAAATTACTGGTTGAATGACAATTTCACGGCCGACTTGATGGAGATGTGCTCCCATTTTTTTTTTTTTGGGGCATACGGAGGGCGAAGGATGGGGGTGTTTTGTGTTCGTATGGATGGCCACCGAGACCTAAGAGGAGGAGAGGAGGGGTGGTGGTCGTATGGAATAGATTGGATGACGAATGTAGTGCGGACGGTGGTAAGGTGGGTCAGACGGTGCCTACGAAGGAGAGGGAGGCAGCCCACGGCAACCGACACGTAAGATGGGGTGAGGCGGGGCTGTGGTGGTGCGCTGGAGGAGGATGGATGTGGGTCGGCCGCCAGCAGAGAAAGTCGATCGGAGGGGTGGGAGAAGGAAAGGAAGAAACGAGGGGAAAAAAAGAAAAAAATATAAATTATAAATAATTTTAAAAAAATTATTATAAAATTTATTTTTTAAAAAAATATTTTTTAAAATATTTTTAATTTAATTATTATTTTAAAAATCTATTTTAAATAATATTATCAATAAGTTATTATTATTATTTAATCAGTAATTAAATATTATTATTTTACTAATAAAAAATATTTTATTTGATTAATAAAAATATTTTTTATTTATTATTGAAATTGCCACTAGGGCCGACGATTTTGGTGAAATCGCCACTTGACTGGTGATTTCACTGTAAAATATTATTTTAAAAAAATAATTTTAAAAAAATGCTTAAGCTCCAGAGATGAAGATGCGATGGACAGAGTGCCATGGGGGTAGGGTTCACGGAGCAGCCTGGGGTGAGAAAGAGAAGGATTGTGATTTATAGTTGATGATGGATGCTGTTATCATTGGTGAGGAGTTGATGCCAATAAAGAGGCATGAGTACATCGGCACCTCAGTTCAAGTCTGAGCCTGCTGTAGCTACAACACAAATTAGATAGAGACGCAATGGGCAGAGTGCCGGCATGGGGGGGTATAGGGTGTGCAGAGCAGCTGGGGGTGGGATTGGTGTGGCGTGCAAGTAAGAAAGAAGAAAAAAATAAATAAAAATAATAAAATATAATAAATATTAAAAAAATAAAAATAATAATAAATTATTAAAAAAATTTTAAAATACACCAGCCGCGGGGGAGCGGGTGGAGTTTGGGGGCCGATATGCGGGGGGCGGGAGGTGCGCGAAGGAGAGGGAAGAAACCCCAAAAAATAAAAATTAAATAATTATAGAAAATAATAATAATAAAATACTAATTTTTGAAAATAATTCAATATGATTTTTTAAATATAATATTTGATTATTATTTTCACGAAAATCATCGGCCCAAGTGACGATTTCAGTGAAATTGCATGCCCAAATGACGATTTCAATAATAAAAAATAATATTTTTATTAACAAATAATAATATTTTTTACTAATAAATTAATAATATTTAATTACTAATTAAATAATAATAATATTTATTATTAATCAAATAATAATAATTTATTATTAATCAAATAATAATAATTTATTATTAATCAAGTAATAATATTTTATTATTCATAAAATAATAATAAAAATATTTTATTATTATTTTTTTTTCTTTTCTTTTTTTCTCTTGTTTATCCCTTCTTTCCTCCCACCCCCCCCCCGGCGACCTCCCTCTGTGAGCGACCAACTGCACCCACCCCTTTCAGCATGCCACCTGCGGCCTCGCTCCACCGTCGTCCTTTGCACCAACCGCCGCAAGTCCTTGCCCGTTTTGCCCTGCTGCATGCCTCACACCATCCACGACTCGTCCGCCTGCCACCCACCACTCCTCCATGCCTCCCTCCACGCCGCCCCCTACATAGGAGAGGCATAAGTACATTAGACACCTCAATCCATAATGAGTCAGAGTCCGCTGCAGCTGCAACACATATCAGAAAGTTGACTTAGAACCGTAGTTGCCACTGCAACATATTTTATTATTAATCAAATAATATGTTTTATATTAAACAAATAATAATTTTTATTATTAATAAGTAATAATTTTTATTATTATCAATTTATTTTTCTCTTGAAATATTTTTCTCTTTAATTTATATTTATTAATTTTTAGTGATAAATATATTTTAAAATAATATTATTAATTAAATAATAATATAATTTATTATTAATCAAATAATAATATTTTACTTAAATAATAAAATAAAAAAATAAAAAATATATAAAAATAATAATAATAATAAGTATAAAAAATAATAATAATAATAATTATTAAAAAATTTAAAAATAGAAGGTTTTTTAATAAAAATAGATTTTTAAAATAATGATAAAAATTTAAAAAAATAATTATAAAATATTAATTTTAAAAGATAATTTTGAAAAATACATGGGTGAAAGGAAGAAGAAAGATTTTTAAAAAATAATAAAATTTTATTTTCAAAATTATCTAACCAAAAGAGTGCAGGAGGAGAAAGAAAAAAAAAAATTTTTTTTTAAAATATTATTTGAAAATAAATTATTTTAAAAAATTATTTTAAAAAATATTTTTAAGAAGAATTATTTTTAAAAATTATTTTTTAAAATTAATAATTTATTATTATTTTAAAAATCTATTTTGAAATAAAAGAGAAGGAAGAAAAAATAGATTTTTAAAATAATAATAATATATTACTTTTAAAAAATAACATTGAAAAAAATGCTAAACATAAGAAAAATAAGAAAAAATAAAAAATAAAATAAATTATTTAAAAATAAATTATTTTATGTAATGAAAAAAAATTAGATTTTTAAAATAATGATAAAATAAATTTTAAAAAATATTTTATTATTTTTAAAATAAATTATTATTATTTTATTTCTCTTTTTTCCATCATTCTCTCTTCTCTTTCTCCCAATCCCCCGGCTGATCTTCTCCTGCCGGCGGTCGACCTTCCTTTGTCGGTGGTCGACTCGCACTCACCCCCCTCCGATGCGCCACACGTTGCCCCACCCTGTTGCTATACTTCGCGGACCCCACGCCCATTCCACCCTGCTGTCATGCCCTGGCACCATCCGTGGCTCGTGCACCCACTACCCGCTGCTCCTCGCGCCTCCCCTCGCACCACCGCCTCTCCACTCTGCAGCCTCTCTACGATTTCTCCGTGCCACCCCCAACCCCCCTCTCCTCCTCCATGGTGGGTTCTCTATCGTCCCTCTATTTGTCAAAAAAAAAAGAATATGTCGGTGCCAACATGTTCGTGAAATCGCTGGTTGAACCGCGATTTCAATGTGGACGGTAATTTGAAAAATAAGATAGAGAAAGAGATACTTTTAAAAATAAAAAATTAAAAAAAATTAAAAAAAAATCGTTGCATGCATGTTTTGTTTACCCCGGTCTGGCAGCCCATGGCAATGGCTCCGGCGCCCACAGTGCTGCATGCTGGTTTTAAGGCATGAGAAAACCAAAAAGAAAAAACAGTGGTTCACTTATGAAGGCAGAGTATGATATTATCAAGGCGCAACCGCAGCAGCGCATACCTAAAAGCTAAGGGTGCAATGGAGCCGAATCTAAGCTAAAAGTTAGAAGCTCGAGTCGGCCCAATTCAAAATCTCATATTCGAAATTTAACGCATGATCAATCGATTCTTAATATTTAAATTCAAATTCGATTCGACTTAGATATCAATCAAATCATATTTGAATTCAAATTCGAACTTTGATCATAATTAATAATCTATTTATCCAAATAAAATTTAAATATTGTATGGTATTAATAAGTCTATTATTTATCTAATTGTTACTATGATATCATCAAAATTGCGTGCGTGCGTGCGTGCGTGTTTGATACAACAAAGGAAGCATTGCCGGTATAGGAAGAACTAACTTCTACAAACATTACAGAATATAGAAAATATTTCTAAACCAAACATAAACTAGGCTTGGATGTATATGATTCCATAGATATCAGCATCTAAAATCCTTTTTAAATTAGGTGGAAGATAGCCATTAGCTGTAAATAAGAAATCATTCTGCGACATTTTGGCTGCCAACTAGTGTGCAGCTTGGTTACCTTCCCTCATCACATGTGAAGCTTTGAACATGACTGTGGTCCTCCTCCATTGATAAATATCGATAAGCAGTGCATAGGACCTGTTTGCAGACATAAACTTATCATTAATCAAAATTGTATTATTTAGCACATCATTTTAGAGAATGTAAAATATTTATTGATGAGTGCTGCCGCGTGATTATAGCACTGTTTGTGCAGAAATCTACTATTAGAACTGATCAACTTATGCCACGCATTTGGGCATGCAAAGAAAGAAGAGAATTGATGCATAACTGCAACCAGAGAAGTATCTTTCATGGATTGTAATGATTATAGCAGATCCAAGAAAAACATGGAAAACATAAACATGAATGAGCGGAAGTGGAAAATCTATGACCCGGATTGCCAACATATGTGCAACTGGCTTAAGTTTTGTGGTATATGCGAGTTTGGGTTGTAAAAGGGTCAACCCAACTTAACTTATTTATTAAAGTGGGTATGGTTTATATTTAGTCCTAACCTGGCTAATTTATTTCTTCCTTAATAATTAGGTCAGGTCAATTCCCTTACAATTTGATCTACTTAAGATTTTTAGCCTTTAGACTGTTAAAACCCCATGGAATTTATTTACCATTTAATTTTTTACCAAAAATCCACACAATCCCATGCATATATATAACAAATTAAATGTGTTGGGCTAGTCTAGATGTTTAATAAATAAATTAAAGGCTTGTTTAGGTAGATGGATTGAAAATCCCATTGGACCATTGGATTGGATCAATATAACCAATTAGAAATAGGCTTACACAGATGGGACTAGATCGTGCCCAAAACTGATTTTGTTAGTGGGCTAGATGTGAGATTTTTTTTTTTTTTTTTTTTTTTTTTTTTTTTTTTTTTTTTTTTTTTTTTTTTTATGGGATTCAAACCAACCCACTCCACAGGCTCCCTGAGTATTATTGAAAACAACCTAACCCAAGCTCATTTTTTCTAATTATATTGGTCTGTGAATCCTATGAAATTTTTAGCCTAATCATCCAACAATCTCTAAGTTTAAATTTATAGGTTTCTGCTAATGCTTATATCTCAACTTGACTCAGCCCAACTCGAGTAAAAACATTGCCACCCTATGTACAACTCATGTTGATGCAAGGGTTTACCATTAAACCTCTTTATGCCCAAAGTAAATAATAACTCATTTACCCTGGAAAAAAGAGAGTAAATAATAACTAAAGCACCTTCTAGACCAAAACTCAAGATATTTGTTAAATCCATTGAGACTCTTAACAAAATATGAAATAGGGCATATTGGAGGGGTATTTTAGATCTAACATTTTTGTTTTGATAAGTCTGGCACTCTCACTACAATGCAGGGGCACAAATATATGCACTTCAGTACCGCTTTCCACGGCTGAAGCAGATTAGTCTGGGCCTTCAACTATGGACACTGAGCCAACCATTTGTCTGCTCTTGAACTGGTAACAAAAAGTATGCCCCAGATAATTTCAGGTTTTGCTTCAGAGAAATAAGGAAAAGAGAATGCACAAGCTAAAAGTGGCAGTATATTTTTCAAATAGATGATCATGACCATCACACTTGCACATATGTCACAACCATCTATCCTTTTCCCTCCTCTGTGTTGCACACGTCGAGCACTAGATGCGAAGTAGATATACAAGAACAATCAACCTAATACAATGCATGAGGTTACCTGATCACTTCTCATTCCAAATCTTTACCCATAATATTAAAAAGATATAAAGTACAGCAGCTATCATAGCATCAGCATGAGAAATTTTCAAGCATTGAGAAGAAAAAATCAAAAGCCACTCCAAAGTTCCCCATTCAAACGCCTTTGATTTCTCATTGTTGCATCAACCTGAGCCAGCAGGTTCAATTACAATTAATGCATGAAGATATGCCATGCAGCGCTAGATCTTCTGGAGACAATCATATGCTCCGAATCGCTGGTAGGTTTATGATCCCTCGACCACAAACCAGATGGCAGGATCAAAACATAAAAAACTTGAGCCGCACTGACAGCACATATCTAACACTATGGAGTCCTAACACTATGAAATCCCTAGTCATCATCAGACCTACAAAAAGATTACTAATTTACATGCAGTTACACAAGAACAAAAAGAAAATATATTGGAGATAACTTATGTCCAAAAAGCGAACTGTTTTTGGGCTTCAACTTTTACATACAACACAAGGAGTTTAACCTACTACAGCATCATATTGACCAAAAAACCAGCTGGAGCGATGTTGGTTCTTCATCCTCTAAATATCTTGACCCTTCAGGCGCGCAATCAGTTCATCCTGCATAAGTGCAAAAACAACCCATGATCATGAATTTCTATAGAATTATATACAATAGTTGGATTTGGCAATAAGCAGTCCTTGCACGTACACAACTGGCAAAAGAAAAAAAAAAAAAATCCAGTAAGGTTATGTGAAATCACCCTGGTTCACAGACCCTAACCAGTTAACACTGGTGAACATCTATCTTATTGATCATATGATTATAAAATGTGAAGGTTATAACAATGCCTAACAGATTATTCTTATTAAAAACAATAATATAAGCAGTACCAAACAGTGTGGTAAACATGTTCTTGCCTTTTTTCCTCTAAGCGAGAGGCCTCTCTCTTTCAGAAGTGCACGCAACCGCTCCACGGTCAAAGACTGTAATGCTTTCTCAGGCACCCCGATACTTGATCCCTCTACCACACCAAAATCTCTTGAGATTCTTGTAATAAAACCAGAAAATGTAGGATGTAGTGTAATAATCAATACATGTAATGCCCATTTTTTTACATGAACCATTCAGGCCTCCATGGTCCATGCTATGTAAATGCTTATGGGGTCAGGAAGCTTTAAAGTAGCGCCAAGTATTATATACTCATATTTTGCTGGAATGCAGGAGATGACAATCTTTGTAAGGTTTTTAATTTTCCAATAGAAGAAACAAATACTGGCTGGCATTTTGTAGTGGATTCAGTCACACCAATTTCATTCGAGTAAAAAAATGAGTTTGCTATAAACACTAGCATATGGAGCTTGCTGGACATCTTGTTGGGAGTTAGTTATAGTCAAATGCATCATAAGAATGTTGCTGTGTGAACATAGAAAGTATTTTACAACATGCGAGAGGATCGCATTGATGGAGTATTATATGGATTTTATGACATGAATTTTTGTTGATATGCTGCAGCCAGAATGTGCTGCTGAAACTAGAGATAGTTCTTTGAATCACAATCCCTTAATTGAGTCGGATCTTCTGAATATACTGTTGTCATAAGCTAAGCTCAATGCAATTGCTGGCGTTAGAATGTTTCTAGGGAGATCGAGATTTAGGCATGCACATTCTGGACAAGAATTTTCTAGAGAAATCAATTTTTAAGCAGAATTCAGAACTTAGGTGGAAAATCATAGTTTACCTTCAATATTTGTTAATTATTTTTTTACAGAATTAAAATCTAAACAAAGAGAATAAGTTATAGCTTCAGTTGACAGCTCAGTTACTTTATTTTCACCAAAAGTTTTTGAATTGCATGAGGACTTCCTCAAATACATATACAAAAATTTGAGAAGTCATGAGAAATCAATCTCAGAAAAAAGCAGAGGAGACACAATTTCAGAATGTTAAATAATGTTCTTACTTCTTTAAGCAATATTTATATATCGATAAAGTAGATCAAAAAGAATAATACAGAAGAGAATATTGGCTAGTAATTCATAAAAGAGGAAGGGAAGGTAGTTAAATTTCTTGTTAACTCATCATTGAATCCATTCAACTACCAGAGCAAGTCAAAAAATACCTTGTCCAGAAATACCAGAAGCACTACCAGTGTTGGCTTTTTTGGCTGGATTCCTGCCATCATACGCTCTAAAAGCAGATCTGCCAACAAACAAAAATGTGGATCCAGTATTATACAAAATCTGAAAACTAGAACAGACAAGCAGTGATTATCTAAGTGAGTTATGCTAGCTTGGCATGCCCGTCATTGAAAAAGAACCAATGATAGATATGAAGAAATAACAGATAAGATCGGTTAAATATAAACTAAGTTTAGTGATTTCTCTATTTAATTCGGTTTAGCCATGTTTGGTAATTAATGAAGTCCTATAAAGCAACATTAAGATTTCAAGAAAATAAAGCCAAAGTTCTCTTAATAGATTTTATAAGTAAACTTGTTAGAACAGCATTAATAGATGCATTGACAAGTAATTGCAATGCAGAACGACATTAAAAAAAATGTAACACATCTTGACGAAGTTAATTTAAAAAGTGTCGTGAACAGGTTTTGATCTAGTCTGTTTGAACCTTGTCTCACATCCTGCACAGATCAGATTCCACCCTTGTCTACTCACTCTGTTTTGATCTTCAATAAGAGAATGCAACACAAGAGGGCCGAAATTTTGAAACGGGTCCTAAATATATTTGATAGTGATCGAGCAACCCTTTAAGCAAAATGCCACAACATGACCACGTTTGGTAATCAATAGCTACATAATGCAGTCACCTGTAAGCAACATGAAGCAACACAAGCCATTTGTGCTGAAAAAAAGGGCAAGCAGATGGAGCCCTTAAGAGGAAAGATTGGAAAATGAGGAAACAAAACCCAAGTCTAAATATTTCGCACAAGTCTTGATACTCATGGTTATAATCTACTTGACATTCCATCTAAACATCTCAATGCCATATATTTTCAATGATCCATTGCACTTACATCAACTTCGCATAACCATGAAGATTAAGCAGAAGAAATAGATTCTCAAAGGTTTGGGACTGGTAAAGTATCAAAAAAGATCCCATTATGGTTTTTTAATTATGCATGTGAAAGGGTTATTGATGGTGAGATTAATGTGACCTAGCAGAATTCTTTAGGAAAGAACTTTAACTTAGAAATTTAAATTAGTACCGTTACATATATGATATCCTATATCTGATTACTTTAACTTGAAAACAGACATTTCCGGCTACCAGCTTATAATGCAAAAGTCTGAAGCCAAAGCAGCTGTTTAATTGTCATCCCACTATTTAATGAAAATTCGGTAGATAAATATTTTTTCATTATTAAACACATCTGTTTTAGTTAAAAACAAGACTTGCCAAACCCACACCAAGGCTCGTTTGTAACATGCTGTTTGGGAGCATACCAAAACAGTAGGAGGGAGGGCGAGAGGCTAAAGGAGAGAAAGGAAGAGGGAGGGGGGAGAGAGGGGAGGGTGGGAGAGACACCTGGTATCATTGTCATCATCGATAGATGGCTTGGAATGCAGAAAAAGAAGAGGATGAAGATGCCAATTGAGTGGGAGAGGAGAGATCGATTTGGAACCTTAAACTAATTCCACTACCCATATCTCTCTTTCTTCTCCAAAATCCAGAATGAGACCAAACAGTGATCCAGGATGAAGAAAAAAATGAAAAAGAGAGATCAATTTGGCTCCCATAGAGTAGATTTGGATTCCTAGGATTCGATGCTCATGAGTGTGGATCTGGCATTAGATAGGGATCTGGAAGGTGGAGAAAATGTGAAAGGGATTGGAAACCTTTGCATGGATCTCGACAAAAAAGGAAGAGGATGAAGATGCCAATTGAGTGGGAGAGGAAAGATCAATTTGGAACCCTAAACTAATTCTGCTACCTAAATCTCTCTTTCTTCTCCAAAGATCCAGAATGAGACCAAACAGTGATCCAGGATGAAGAAAGGGGAAAGAGAGATCAATTTGGCTCCCATTGAGTGGATTTGGATTCCTAGGATTCAATGCTCATGAGTGAAGATCTCGGCATTAGATAGGGATCTGAAAGGCGGAGAAAAGGTGAAAGAGAGTGGAAACCTTTGCGTGGATCTCGGCAGAAAAGGAAGAGGATGAAGATGCCAATTGAGTGGGAGAGGAGAGATCGATTTGGAACCCTAAACTAATTCCGCTACCCAGATCTCTCTTTCTTCTCCAAAGATCCAAAATGAGACCAAACAGTCATCCAGGATGAAGAAAAGAAGGGGAAAGAGAGATCAATTTGGCTCCCATTGAGTGGATTTGGATTCCTAGGATTCAATGCTCATGAGTGTGGATCTTGGCATTAGATAGGATTTGGAAGGCGGAGAAAAGGTGAAAGGGAGTGAAAACCTTTGCATGGATCTAAGCTCTGCTGGAGCATTCTCATGAGAGAGAAAGAGAGTAAGCAAACAAGAGCCTCAAAGGCTCCAGAAGCATCGAGGGGGGACTAGGTGAGGCTTATTATTACCAAACTAGATGCACCATATGAACCATTCCAACTTGGCATTGATTCAGTTTTATACAGGCCGAGCCACCCAATTCAGGTCAATTTGACAATGACTATTAAAATCTCTCTCTCTCTCTCTCTCTCTCTCTCTCTCTCTTTCTCTCTTGCCGTGGTACACTGGGTAAAGGGCTGTCAAAAGACTAAAGAGTGAGTTGTTTGTGAGCCAGTTCATCTTTGGCTTGATTCATTAACAAACAAGCCAAGCTAGAGCTAGATTAGTTCACTCAAGCTTGGCTCCATCAAGCATGAACTATGAACAAATAAATATTTTATATATATGATACAATCTTAACTACTATTCTGTATATAAAAATATTTTCTTATATTTATTTATTATAAACTTACATAATTTATATATAATAGAATATATCTTGATTATTAAATTCATGATCCAAAACTGCAAGAATGGGATGATACTATCAGTATCATACTACCTCAATGCAAAACCAGCATTGGTACGGTTGCTAGGATGACAAAATTATCTATAGCAGCATGTATTGACTGTATCAGTGCATACTATCAGTATCCTGTAGAGCATATAGGTCCATACAATTTTTTATTTTTTTTGATGTTTTCAATTTGGTAAATACCATAGGTACCTATACAGTATTGATGCCATATCATTCTGATGAAAAAATGACACGATTTTGTACTGATATTTAAAATTTTGATCAAATTAGACTATAGTCAAGAATCAAGATAATTATCTTAAAGTACATAAATGTGAGCCGTGAGATCTCTTAATTAAGCTATTCATGAACAGCTTGAGTTTGGCTCATTTACACCCCCGACATGTGTGTGTGAATGCAAGAGAGAATCAAGCTAAAATTATAGGAATGCATTTAATACTAACATAACTAAATCAAGATTTGCAATTAGATTGAGATTTCACAGCCATCCATCCTATTGCTTCTCATGTGCATCTCGCATGTTGAGTATTATTTCTAAATTCAACTCTACTTATTAGTTATTATTTGATAGTTAGCCTTATATCTTTAGAAAATTTGTTTGCTACTAAGAAGGAATTATACTTGCATTTAAAAGTAATATTAGGTCTCCTAACCACCAATTACCTACTATGGATTCACAAGCAATAAACTCTAATTATAATCATAATCATCAAGCCTTTTCCCAACTATTTGAAGTTGGCTTTATAAATCCTTGTTTGCCAAGTATTCCTATTTTGGGCTACCTCTGATGTTATTCAAGTTTCTCCATATGCTTCCTTACATCTCCACCTATGTTATCTTAGATCTTCCCCTCCTTTTTCTTTTTACCAACGTCAACACAAAACAAAGTACCTCTCCTCATTGAATGGTGGAACCTCCTTAGGTCTTCATCGTATATGTCCATAACATCTCAATCAATTTTTCATTACTTTGTCCCCATTTATACAACTCCTATAGGCTAGGTTCGCTATCTCGGTACCGGATCCCATACTGATATCATCCTATTACAGTATCAGTATGCGATTCGAAACCGTACAAGACTACGCACCAAATATTGGTACAGTACGAGACAATATACCGATACAAGACCAGTACTGTATAGTACACTCTACCGGATGATATGGGGCAGTATGGAGACCATGCCTATAGCTCATCTAACACATTCATTTCTTGTTTTATTCTTTCTAGTTTTGTCATATATCGATCTTAAGGTTCTGATTTTTGCTAAATTTAATTTGTTTTTGTGTATTTTCTTCATTGCCCAACACTCCAAGTCTAGGAAGGCGGAACCATCTCGAACTGTTCAGTTTAGAGTGTGCCGAATCATATCAATAGTTGACTGAGACTATTCCGGCATTTGAATGAGACATCGGCGAGGAGGGGAGGGCAAAGAAAAGAAAAAAAAAAAGGAGGGAGGAAAAGAGAGGGGGAGAGAGAGAGAAAGCCTCCACAGGCTGCCGGAGGGCCATTGCGCCAACTAGAGGACTGGTGAGGCGAGGGGACGGATAAAGAAAGAAGGAAGAAAAAGAGAGGGGAGGGAAGGAGATGGAGAAGAGATATCTATCGAGGTCATTGGAGGGCCGAAGGCATCCAATTGAAATAGGAGCTTTTGCTCCTATTTCGTCTTTCTTTTTTTTCCCCGGGGAGGGGGGGGATTGGCTGAAGTCGGTAATACTGTTGCCAACTTCACCCGATATCCTAGAAAAAGAGGATTCCATCTTTGTTTCGATCGGACGCCTTTGCCCTCCAATAGCCTTGACAGGTCTTAAAGGCTCTCTCTTTTTCTCTCTTTCTTCTTCCTTCCCACCTCCTCATCGGCCTCCTCCGACCCTCCAGAGGGTGCAATGGCCCTTTGGTGGCCTCAATGGGCCTCCGTGGCCTCCAGAGGTTCTCTCCTTCCTCCCTCTCCTTCCCTCCACCCTTCTATCTCTCTTTCCTTCTTCCTTTACCCTGCTATGTTGATTTGAGCATGGTACAAAATGGTGGGCATACCGTACCATCAGCCGACCAGTTCGGGCTTCGGTATTGGCACAGCGAGCCTTGCTCTAAGTCATATAGCATCAAAGGCCTTACTATTGTTCTATAAGATTTTGGCTTAATTCTTCGAGATATATGCCTATTACATAACATTCTAGATGCACATCACCACTTTATCCAACCAACTCTGATCCTATTTTATATATCTTCATCTATTTTCCTATTAGTTTGTATACAAGATCCTAAGTAATGAAATCAGTTGCTTTATGATATCTCTTGGTCATCAATCTTTATTGGCATGACATATTCATTTCCATTCTCACAGACTTTACATTCCATATACAAACAATTACAAGCACAAGACAAACTTGGTGAATATTTAAACTACTCAAGCTTTGAATTTGTGAGATTTAGACAAATTCCAAGTTTCTTTTGCAAATAGTAAAACTACAATTTAATTCCTCTGAGCCCTTATCTAGCTTCACAGAAAGCTCAACATGACAAATAACACATCAGGCTAGAATGGCGCCCTGAAGGTTGAATTGGTCTCTATGCAACAAAATATACTTATTTCCTTGTGCACTCTAACTTGTACTGTAAATTGCAATTTTGTTTTCTTTAATAACTACTAGCAATATCTTTTACTATTTAGCATTTATTTTTCAAGGAATATATAGACCCAACAGTAGTTTTTGTTTGTTGAAATTAAAAAGATATAATTTTAGACAACCTAGTGTTTGGTTGTAGTACAATGAAATTTCACAGAATACATCAAATCACGGAATTAGATGTTTCTCCTTTGTGGGGAATTTTCCAAGTTCATGATTTTTCCCTCTCTATCACCTGAATATTCCATTTTTGAACTTTGTCTTTTTAACAACCAGAGACCTATTGAAATATCTAAAACTTTTGACTTCAAGCTGGATAAGATCATGACCGTAAAATTCAAAATGTCCAAACATAGCCTTAATGAAAAATAATAATATTTTTTAGTACACAATATTTTGAAACATGACCTGTCATCCAAACATAGCTCTAAATCAAATGCCCTAGAACTAAATAAATTTCAAAACATGAAGTTAAATAATTCTGATTATAAAATTTGGCTGAAAATAAATTCGGCAATTTGATATCTCTTCCAAATCAAATGTGACCTTATCAATAAAAGGCTATTGTATTATCACCACTTTTTTGGGATGACTTCACCATTACTTTGTTGCTTATTCTTGTCAGGGGCACTTTCTGAAAGGCACATGTCCTAAATTTATCAGTCTTGATTTTTTTTTTCAAATCATAATTAAAATTGGACCATTTAACTTGTCATCATAGACTTTTCAAACACATAAATAGCAATAAAGCTAGGGTTATCAAAAACATATGCTGAGCCATCTAAAACAAGAGCCTACACCGTCGATCATGATCTACACACTCAAAACACATGGTCTTAAAAATTCAGCAGGTTTTAGATTATTCCAAGGCATAAATCCAATATAACTATTATCTTTTCATTGAAATATGCCCATTTCATGATTACTTGTTGCACAGGGGCAAAAAATTATGGAGCATATAACTTTGCTTTTAGGAATTTTCAGTATTGTATATTATAACTAACAATATGGAGTCTCATCTACTGATGGATCATATGTTTTGCATAATAGGACTAGACTGCAGATCTTATCAATGAGATTATAACTCAAGTACACGTGTGCATGTGCGGGTGTGCATGCGTGAAAAAAATTATCAAATTCATGAAATGTTGGAGCATCTGAAAGCAGGTGCAAGAGCTAGACTGCAGAGTAACTGGTGCAAACCTTGTAAGAAATGATTCCAAGATAAACAAGAGGACATCGGCACATAGACATGGTCAAATGGATACCTAATTCCATGCAAATGTTAGATGAGATGCATGCACTTTGCAAGAAATCTGCACACATCAGCATGCGCTCATTCAGATGATTAAATTGCCTATATATGGAAGTCTTCTTGTACTAAATCCATAAAGCAACTTGAAAAAGAAAAATAGTAAAATAAAATTATAATGCAGTATGGGGTCATTATCATGTGCATCCCACATTACAGACTAATTCAATAAAATTTTGTAAACACCACCAGTAGATCAAATAGAAATCCATACCTCTTCCCCCTGCTGCTCTCTGCTGGAGCTTTAGCATTCACATCCTTTGACTCACTCCTTTGTTTGCTGAGTTGGAGAGCTCTAATCAATATATTTGTTGTATTTGTCTTGATAACTTGGTCCTCTAAATAAAAAAGAATAGCAACCATTGAAATTTAGTGATTCAGTGATGTTCAAACCCAAAATTAGTTGAATAATCATGAATATCATGGAGGACAAGATAAATGCATGTTTTAGTATTATGACATAATTCCACCATATTTTCAAACCTTAGGAGCTAGTAAGGAAAGTTTAGCTCTAAGTACAACTTACAAGAGAGTAACTACTATTTAGGATGAGAAGATGGAAGGGTTTGTAGGCATGCAAAAGCTGCATATCCAAAAGTATAATTATGCTTAGAATGTATGATCATTTCTTTATATAGTGCTTTATTTCACAAGCATCACAAATCAAGCCTAAAAATTGGATGCAAAGGTCCCAGGCCTCTCCTAAGCACAAAGTTCAACAGTATCCAAGAACCAGGCATGATCTGCACTGGTAATGAATAAAAAATTCTGCCTAGGAGTCTCCACACAAACATGAGAAACCACAATTGTTGCCAGCAACATTGGAGACCCACTATTTTGGCAACATCATTCCAAAATCCAAGAGCATCTAATTAAGATAAATGTTCAGACTACTAGTTGGAGGGCACCAATGGTGGATCCAAGCCATCACTGATAGGTTTGAATTTTTTTATTTTCCAAGATAAGCTATTCTGAAAAAAGTTGGCTGGCTTAAAAAACCCAAAGGTCTAGAAGATATGGCATCTCTTGCATTGCTTCAGACCCAGTGAGATAGATGAATCGGTAAATGTGTTAGTATATGACAATAGTAAATGACTTGCCTAAGTCTTGGGAAGAAGATTCAAGAATAGGTGTACATATAGAATGTTTCTAGTGCATGCTTAACATATTTGCAGATTTCCTGGTATGAGAAATAAGAAAAACAGAAACAAACTACACTGTTAAGTTTATAATCCATGAAAATTTGGGTTATCACAAACAGATAAATATACTTTGACACTCAAATTTTCAGTTGCAATTTCCAACCAATTCATTTCCTTAAGGGAAAAAAATTCTCAGAAACGGGCTGTCAACAATGTGTGAAACATTATAATATATACTCAAGAATCAGCAATACATATAATATATACATCAAAAATTTGGTTGTCATATAATAAAGACAAGTTTTGGTTATTAACTTCGTAGTTTGTACACGGTGAAAATTGGACAACTCAATGAACTAATCTTATTAAACAAGAAAGATCTATATGCACAGAAAGTAAATGGAAAATGATGTGGGGTCCCCAAACTAATGCACATGAAAAATTCCTTAACCCCATGTAGAGCAGCAATTCCAACAAATTACACAAATTTCCTTATGCCACATGTAGTTTGTGTGAAGTGCCGCACCTACATTTTCTCAAATTAAATTGATGCTCCACTCTCCTCTTTTTACTATACCCTCTCACTTCCCCCTCTATTGTTTTCCTAATTCACCTCACCCTCTCAATGTCTTTCTTAATCTGTCTTCTTGTCTTATGTATATCAAACTGAGGAAAACCCAGTAGGGATGATGGCGTATAAGGCTGCAAATAGGTTGGGTCAACCCTGGAACCCGACCCAACCTGCTAAGACCCGATCTGATCCATTTTAAAGGACCAGTGGGGCTAGATCGGTTTTAAAATTAGACCCATTCTATTTTTGGGTCGGGTTTGGGTTTATTGAAGTCCGATCCGAACCGACCCAACCTGAACTCAGCAAGAACAAAAGAAAAAGAAAAGAAACCCATTCGGTGTTGATGTGTTAGGCACCAATCTATGTAGAAGGTGGGGTCTTAGCTGGAAATGGGCTTGGGCTGGCCTGATGGGCTTCGGGCCAGCCCGACTGTGGGTCGGGCTTGAGGTTAGGCCAGAACAAAATCGAGCTTGGTTTGGGCTCGGATATAGAGCTCATTTCATTTTTAGGCAAGGCTTGGCCTACCATTGGCCTGCTCGAGCTAGCCCCGGGTCCGAGCCTAGTTGCAAGCTCGACCCCAGTCCGAAATTCAGGCTCAAGCCCGAATATTGAGAGCCTGAAATCACCCTAATTTTGTTAGAGCTATGAATTGATACAGGATATTGACAGCAGTGGTAGCAGCCAATTTATATCGATGCTAAAGGACGTCGTTTGTTGCATAGGATCCCCTGGAAAACACCTTTGTAGAGGTAATATCACTACATTTGTACCAAGGGTGGTGTCTTAGGGATTTTTTTTGTTTATTCAATATCAAAATGTTGCTTCATGTGGCCAGATGGTGAGATCTTCAGTCTTAGGACTTGGAACAGATGAGGACTCTCTTACGAGAGCTATTGTCAGCCGAGCCAAAATTGATATGAAGAAGATCAAAGAGGAGTACAAGATTAGATACAAGACCACCTTTAATGTTGATGCTATTGATGACACCTCTAGGGATTACAAGAATTTCTTGCTTACCTTGCTGGAGAGCGCTGATCCATGACATGCAGTATGGTTGAGTTGCGTATAAAATTTAGAGATTCATTTAAAATAAGAAAAGGTCAGGATGGTTGGGTGGACTCTTACTATGCTTTTCACCAAAGATGCTTCATATAACTATTTTCTTCTTACTACCTGTGGATATTTCGATGCTTAAGGCAGCCAATTTACCTTCAAACAAAACATGATAGGCTCGGGCCAAGCAATGTTTCGGGCTAGTCCAAATGGATTTGGGCCGGGCTCGAACCTGGATTTTTACAAAATTATTGGGCCTAGACCCTGCCTGAAGCCCGAAAATAATTTTTGAGCCAGGCTCGGGTAGTGGTACTGTGGTAGGGCCTGGCTTAGCTCGGCCCGGTTCCACCCCTCGGTCCTATAGACACCAACTCAGCAAAATCCTACATTTCATGACTTGTGGCCTTCATCTTGTATGCCAATTGATATTGGGCAGTTGAAACATCTTCAGAAAGTATTAAAATCTGTTACTAAACTAGGATTGTAGTATGCTTAAGCTAATAAAATTGGGCTCTATTTTGTGTTCTTGTTCACTATTTTACATAGCCTTTGACTTTCCATCCTAGATTCAATTTGATGGGATTTATTTATTTCTAGCAATTGAAGTAAAATAATGGCCAGAAAACCAGCAGGTTTATAATTTTATGTTGGACTACGTGAGGGCTGAAATTTAATTTCTTCTTACTCTTGGTTTTACAGGGTTGCTGTGTTGAGTACATTATACTAGAGAGAGTGATAATCTATCTTCATTGTTTCCCAATGCACAATTAAATATTGGTGGGCTGCATCTAAATTCTCATCTACTCTTTGCCATCATGGCCTCTTTAAGAAAAACACAGACATATGAAACAGAAAAACACAAACCTATATGCATGAAACCTCTTAAAATAAAACCTACGTTCCAGACTCAAACCAAACCCAAATTTTCTGGTTGGGATAGGGTTATATATGGACTCGACCCGACCCGACCCGAATGACCCATTAGGGCAAAATTTTTGACCATGGACCCAACCCGGCCCAATCAGATTTTTTATTGGTTAGGTCTAGGTCCAACATTAGGACCCGATCAAGGAACCAAGTCGGGTTGGATCACTCATGACCCGATCCGAGCTGGCCCATTTGCACCCCTAATGGTGTATGACATGAATAACTCCTCACCAAAATTATCATCTCTATTGAATGGTTATTGGATTATTAAAATCACTTACAAGAGTTCATTTCTTTTCAGCAATACTAATAACCTGATTAACATATCATTTATTACCAATATTGTACTATCATGTTAAATGAGAAAAAAAAAATGCTGCCCGCTTTTCTTATATAGGTCGACATATCACAAATTAGAATGTATAAGTCCTATAGAGATTAAGAAAGAAATCAGAAATACATAATTATGACCTGAGAGGCAGTTTTAGATTCTCAGATTCCTCCATCTAGGAATTTGTTCCAAATCTAACAGTAGATTTCTGTTGACCAACACAGGACAAACATCTTCACTGGGAAAAAGCTTCTCCATACCTTTATGAGGTGTGTAAAGTTCAACATACCCAGTTATGGCATTCCCAAATGCCATACCCTCACACTAATGCGGGGGCCACTCTGGCAGGGAATGTGTCTCGACAAGAGGGAGCTACTGTAGTAGTTAGCAGTAGTTGACACTACTAATAATTTTCTAAAATAAGCCTTTCTTCAAGAACTTTTCTCATATAAGCCTTTCCTCAATAACTTTTCGTATTCATTTTTCTCAAGCTCCAACAGAATTTCTTGTTTCCTACTCTCCTAGAGAGCAAATAAAAGTCAACAATTTTCATGGCCCTAAATTACTCTACATGAAAACATTTCTCTCTCTAAGTTAACAATCTAACTTATAATCTTGAGTTAGGTTCTAGTTCACAGTTCTCTTGATGGGATTGTAGGTGCATCATCTGGTAAAACACGCTGCATCAAAGTCATATCTATCCATTCAATGAGACTATTCTTTAGAATCGTCCAAAAAAAAAACAATATACTATCAACGAGATCACTGAGTAGCGAGATATTTTCATGACATGCCTTGTGCCGAACAATAATACAAATTGTAAAAATTTAATAGCAAATCAATATATTCACTCGATCAAGTCTACTGCATGCACGCAAAGACTGACACATATGGACCTAGGATGTCATTCACCATTATTGTTATACATGTGAGTATGGCTTAAAACTGGACACTGTGCCATGTGGATCTTGTCCACATCCCCATGATGTTGATGCAACAACAGAGTTGCATGAAACGGACATGATGGATGGATGGGAGTATGGACCATCCCTTGTCTTCACACACACCTAATTTATAGCCACCCTTAACCATCTTTATAAGTGATTCTACCATGTTTTGCACATAATCTTAAAAAAAGAAATAAGAAAAAGAGGAGGAGGAAGAGGAGGGAAGAAGGAAATCCAATCTCTCTAGCGTTTTTTGTGATTAACAATCTCCTACCCTTCCTTGCTCAAAATAGTCCACCTTATTGCCAAAGAATACAAACTATTACATACTACAACCAATAAAGATAGCTTTATCCTTCAAGCACATTCCTCTCAGGGCTTTTACATTCAATTCCCATTCTTTTTTTTTTTTTTAAACAAAGCCATTATGTTTCACTACTATTGATATTGACAGCGTTAAGTTTGACGTACAATGTTCCATAAGGTTCACTAAACCATCTCGAACTGGATAATTCTGGATGTACCGAACTATACCAGTGGCCTATCGATGTAGTTCAAGATTCAATTCAAAACACTGACGAAAACGGAGGAAGGGAGAAGGAAAGAGAGGAAGAGAAAGGGATAAAAAAGAGAAAAAAGCCGATGGTGGCCATTGGGGGCCGTTGAGGCCACCAAGGCCCTTGGATGACCGAACCATGGAGGGAGAGAGAGAGAGGAAAAGAGAAAGAGAGGGAAGCGGAAGGACAGGAAGGTGTGGGAAGGCCAGCGATGGTCATCGGAGGGCCATATAGGACCCCGGAAGGCCGGAATCACCCCTTGGACTTCTGCTGGTTTGGTCTCCCACTGCCGCTCCTTCCTTCCATTTCCCTTCCCCCCTCCCTTCCTCTCTCTCTTCCTGTCTCCCTCTATGGTTCGATCATCCTGGGCCTCCACGGCTCTCTGGTGGCCACTGCCATCATCTCCACCGGCCTTTCTTTTCTTCCCTCCCTCCCTCCCCCCTCTCTCTTTCTCCAATCTCCCTCTCCTCAACTTCTTTATCGTGTCGGCTTAGGACCGTTATGGTCCGATATGGGGGAGTGTACTAAACCATACCACTGGTCGACCAGGACAGGGTCCGATTCTGATTTTGCTTTTCTTGATGTTTAGGTTAATCAAGTTTGATGCCTATATCTTTACGGTGGTCCTCCAAAAATTTTATTTCTTATATAATATTATCAATATGTATCATTTACAAGAAGACAAGCCACAGGATAAATTTTGAGCACTAGATTCCCACATCAATCACTTATTTTGGCAGGTTAGGTTCTCACCAAGCCTAGGTTCCATGTATCTTACAGATGAATCTATTAGAAAAGAGAAAACTTGTAGTTTATATGCACATCTATTGGAAACCCATTTTCTTTAATAATTTTTATGCACTACATTCAAGAGATTCATGTCTCACAAATTACTAGGCAACCAATTTTGCAATAAAGTATTCAACTTCTTCTACAAATTTATTACTGTAGCGTGTAAGGATATGACTAGATCAATTCATCAGTCAGAATGGAAATTATTTATTATGAAACACCAAGGGTTCAAATTTGGTAAATACTGGCAGCATACTAGTCAGTACATACCATACTGGTAGAAGCTAGTATGACAAAGTCCAGTATACACCAGCAATAAGCCAATCAGGCCTCTGTGGCATCAATTGAGGTGTATTGATCCTGTACTTTTATACCACTCAGCACTTCTTTTTTTTTTTTTTTTTTTTGTATTTTTCTTTTGCTCATTCATTCTCAAGCATATTGAGGCACATTGTCCCTATATAAGGTTCTTACAATATCAGCCAGCTCACAGCAGATAAGCAAATCAATTTTCCTAAACCCTAGCCCTATCCCAGTGGACAAATGAACTTTATAAAACTTAAATCAGTTCCAATTACATTCTTCATTGCGTTACCAATTAAAAGAAATGGGACGAAAATTCCATGTAGAAACCACAAAAACTCCATAAAAAATTCATATGCTACCACATGATGGGAACATTTTTGACCATTATATAAATGTTTCTTCAAAATTCCAATTTTAAACTGGAAAGATGGGATCTTTCGAGCAAAATCCTCAAGAATTTGCATCCTTAAGACAATGAACACTAGAGAGATTAAATCTTGCAAGCTTATAAAATACGAAAACAAAGACATAAGAATTTAAACGAACCTGGAGGCGATGTATCGTGATCGCAGACGTACACACGCATTCCACCCTGCACAGAGCTCTCAATGCGTGATCAAAGACGGGACAATTCTCCAAAAAAAAACTAAAGAAGTGAACATCTATAAAAGATAATTGGGTAAGTCGGGGTAGAGAAGGAGGTAGGGTTTGGGCGGCGAGAGAGGAGAGAGAGTTTACCAGGTTCGAAGAGAAGTCGGCAGAGAAGAGGCCGCGAGAGGGGAGGTTGGTGAGGTATTTGGAAGTCCCTGCAGCCGCCCGATCCGAAGCTCGCGCCGGTGACGCCGCCGCGAGGCCTTCGCTCGCCGGTCCGGCGGAGCCTTCGACCTCCATCCTCAGTTATTTTCTGGAAAACAAACTTGAAAGCTACAGCACCGTACATCAGACGATATACATATTATATACACAACCCCTCTTTTTGTACCGGAATGTAAAAAATAAAACTAAATATTATCTGATATTAACTTAGCAGTTAGTTCTCAATTACAAATTAATTTTTATTAATTAGATTAGATCTTTCACATTACCAACTATGATCAAAAAATAAAATCGAATCAAAAAAATTTAATTCTTGATAAAATTTCAAATAATTAAAAGAATATAAATATTTCATAGTGCAAAAAAAAAAGAAATCCAAAATATTGATGTTTTGATAAACATTATGTAAATGTACACATTGCTTGATTTGCATGAGCTCATGGTGTGTGCTAAATATAATCAAATTTAGATTTATAAAATTTTTTATTATATATTATTTTTCTTACATTTAATATTTGATTTTTCAAGCTTGATAATTATTAAAGTAACTTAGAGTTAGAAGCATTATTTTACTCTTACATTTTAAAGTGATTATATTTTTCAAATTTTCATTTCTTATAATAATCCTAATGACATTTTTCTCTTGAAAATTTAAACGATGCTTAATTAGCTGTTTTCTTTGCTTGATAATTATGTGAAGAGTAAATAAATAATTAGGTTTGAACCGTCAAACAGATATTTGGAAGAAGAAGATAAGAATGGGGTTAGCACTTTACTAATCTAAGTAGCAACAATAATAAAATTGCCCTCAATCAAAATAGTGTCAAACTCATAAGTATAAAAGAATACTACGAGGCCCTCCCAACAGAATGAAGTGCTGCTTAATGCACTATAATTTAGGTAATATCTTAACACCAATATAGATCGACTTGCCTTATAAGTTAAACAAACTTATGATACAAAGGATAGATTCTTGTATCTAATATGGATCGACTTACCTTATAAGCAAGCTCTTCTCTTTTTTCTAATTGATGCATCAAAATTACTCTTATGATATAAAGTGTGGATTCTTGTATCATCTTGAGTTGTAGCCATATGCATTTGTATATGAAATTCATAAAATTTTACATGATCAATCAATAAATATTTTATAACAAACAATAAATTATTATTCTAGTTTAGATAGTTATATGCATGCATATTTTCACCAGAATTGAAGTACTATGTAATTAGAATCGAGACAACTATAGGTTAAGCTATAAGTTATATTTTATGGATCGACTTACCTTATAAGCAAGCTCTTCCCTTTTTTCTAATTGATGCATCAAAATTACTCTTATGATATAAAGTGTGGATTCTTGTATCATCTTGAGTTGTAGCCATATGCATTTGTATATGAAATTCATAAAATTTTATATAATCAATCAATAAATATTTTATAACAAACAATAAATTATTATTCTAGTTTAGATAGTTATATGCATGCATATTTTCACCAGAATTGAAGTACTATGTAATTAGAATCGAGACAACCATAGGTTAAGCTATAAGTTATATTTGAAGCTTCCAAACTCTAATTTTGAAAGTATTTTTTTACATTTCATTGGAGACTAGGTTCAAATGATCTATTTAGGATGATTCTATTTTCTTTCTTTTCTTGCATTTTAGAGAAAAGCTACTCTTATTTATGTCTATTGGCAATTTTTACCCTATAAAAAGCTAGAATTAATACTTTATAAATGCATGCTCTTTAGTGAAAATATACCTTTTAAAGGAATCTAGTAAAATATTTTCCTAAAGGTCAACTTGTTAACTTTTCAATCCATGATATATAAAATTAAAAATTGTTATGGAATAAATCCTGTTTGATTTCTTCTTACAATAGTATCATATTGAAACAATAAATGCACAAGAAGAAGGGGTTCATCAAAAAACTATATTTGCATTTCTAATTCGATGAAATGTCAACAGTCAAAAGTTTTGTTGTAAAAAAAATATAATCTCAAACATGTTAAGAAATTCACCAAATCATTATCATCCTAGGGCATATACTTGACTAAGATCTCTAATTATAATCTGCATCATAACTCAAGGTCTCCTTTTACATTTAAAAAGTTTATCATGTATTGCATGTCATATTATTAGTGTCACTAATGGTGGAACTTCTATAGATATTATATAAAGTAAGTATTTTTTTTTTATCTTTTAGCATATATTTGCAGACTGCAAGATATTAGCTTGTCATCTAGCTTTAAGTCAACCACTTGTTAGTTTTAAAACTATGTGTTTATTATTCAATTTAAAATTTATGCAGATTTTTGTCATTAAGCATTTAGATTTCAGCAAGTTTATGATTCCTTTAATTTCTAAAAAAAATTATAGGTTTGTTAAATATTTATCTTCTCCTATCCATGATGTAGATAATTATAGACTTCTCAAAATTCTTCATCGATTAAGATAATAATTACCATATGAGCCATAATTTATTTATTTATTTGAGAATTTAAATAAAAAAAATCTTAGCCAAAATCGGGGTAGGGGGAGCAAGACTTTGATCCATGTCATTAGGAACCAAACATAACTAGCTTTACTAACTACAACCCTGAGTAAAATCTACATAAACTTTATAACTTGCTTGATATTACAAGTGTATTACAATAATTATTTGGTAAGCTTTGGTGGTAGGTTCTGACAACTCTTTTTTAGTTTAATCAAACATACACCTGATAAATTCATGATGGTTGTATGTTTCACCTTTATATATATGTTTATTTGTATATTTTTTGAACTAGCTTCTGTATTTTTTCATCAGTAATGCAAGCGTTTAGCTTCTGATTGTTATCAAAAAAAAAATTTGTTTGGTAAACCAAGTTTGCCATCTAGCTCTATCCTCTGCAAAATGGTCTCACATGAAAATATTTGTTTGTAAAATAAAACATCATCTCACATGCTAAAAAGAAAAAAAATATTTTAATTTTGGTGGTTTATTTTTTATTTTCAACATAATTGTATACTTAAATGGAAAAATGAAAGTAATAGAAAGAAAGTAGATTGCCTGTTCATAACAAAAAAAGTATCTCAATTTTAAATTAATAATTTAATAGAAAAACTTTAAATTAATAGTTTTGCTAGTGAGGCTTTAAGATTCAGAATAGAATGACCCAATGGGTTAGTCTATAGATTTATCAAAATATAAATAATACTTTATAATGATAATTCTAACATCTTTACATGCAATATAGAGTTTGAAAACAAAAACTTTATTTTTATATCATAGTGAACCTACACTTTGTCATTCTAAAATAAGCTTTTCTCTAGACATATTATATCCACTACAAATGATGAAAGCCTCAAAATGAGATGCTATATTAGATTCTAAAATATTCTAAGTTATACGTGTGAAGTCTCTATTTTTTTTTTTAGTTTTTAAACTAAGAAAGAAAAAGAAACTTGGGGTTACATTTTCACAAGCCGCTTCCAACAATGTCTTTCCTTCTCTTTCCCATATCCATCTCAATCTCATCCGTCCCTTTACTCTAAAACTTAGATAGAAATAACATCATCCAACAAATAATGTTTTCTTTGTGTTCCATGTGCATTAAGGTGCTAAGCTCAAATACAGTAATGAGATGAATAATATGGTATTGTATATTCCTTCATTCACCAAGACATACGTTTTCATGATTACTAAGCACAGGAGGCTTTAAAGCATATTTTATAACTTAGTAGGATTAATATGGTAAGGAGACAAGTGCATATAATAGTAGGGATGACATCATATTCGACCTATTTTTCATGAAATCTAAATTAAGGGAATAATCAAACTCTATCCTTCTCTTGTTTCTTCTATTACATATTCGTTCATCCCATCACTCTCTCTCCTTTCCTTAATATTCATCATCATCTCTCTTATTCAATGCTTCTTCCTTTCGGCTATGATTAAGTGAATTTATAGTCTATCTATAAGATATCCTACAATTTCATATATGTGGCATATACTCTCTCTCTCTTCTGTTCTCTCTTTTTGATGCTTGACTCTTTTATTCTTTTGTACTAACCCAACCATAGATTAATTTTTCTACTTTTACTCCAAATTATGATATGTATTTGCACTTGCTATTTTTTTCATTCATGATGTTGTGCTGTTGTTGCTACTCTCTCTCTACTAATGCTTCACCTTCATCATCTACTACTCCATCAGCTTATTGTGATCATCATATTTGATCCACTCAAAGAGTGTAACTCTGTGGCTATTTGAATTGGTTGTTTTTATCATCATCATTATCTCTTTCTTCTTCTTCTTCTTTTATTTTTCTAATGTTACTTAATTTACCATTCATTAATTTGATAGTTGAATTTTTTGTTCAGAGGGTCCACAGCTGAGACTTAATGTCTACCATGTATATCAAAGAAAATTTCAAAGTTGATCTTATTTAGTTTTGATTACATTTGTTTGAAAATTTGGCACAAAAATTTTATGAAACCATACACTAACCTGCCCTTCTTTTTAAGGCTTACAACAAGCAATTCTATAAAAGACTTTATTGTTTAGCAGAAAAAAGAGCAGGTTAAATATGTTGGATTTTGCTATAGTACTCTTTTATAACATTTAGGATAAATTATAGGAACATTCCTTAACTTTAGTCCAATTTCACTTATATCCTCTCGACTTTAAAATATGTCAAACTAATCTTTTCAGTTTTTAAGATATTTCAATGTGGTCCCATTGTTCACTTACTAACAAATAGTATTAGTGTTCTATTTTAATAGATAAAATTTTTTTGCCCATATTGGATGGATTACCAGCAATAAAGGAATAGAGATAGAGGGAGTTGCTATAGAAAGAAAGAATGGGATCACGAAGATCGGAGTGGAAGAGGAGGACAGCATTAAAGGCCTCATAGGTAGGATTGGAGGAGAAAGGGTGAGGAGGAGGAGAAAGGGGAAAGACAGAGAGCACTTATAGGTGGGCTTAGAGGAGGAACAAGATGATAAGGAGAAGTGGGTAAGAAGGAAGGAGAGGAGGGAGAGAAAAGGACTACCGACAAGGAAGGATGGAGGTGGAGGTAGCTATATACCATATAGGAGGAGGGGTCATGAGTGGGCTTGAAGAAAGAGGAGGAGAAATGGATGAAGAGAAAGAGGAAGGAGAAGGAAGGGTCATGATGGGTGAGTTGGAGGAGGAGGACGAGGAAAAAATATGGATGAAGAGGAATGGGAGGAAGGGAAGGAGAGATCGCCATAAGAAAAGGACAAAGGTAGGGAGAGCCACCATAGAGAGGGACATAGATGGGCTTGGAGGAGAAGTGGAGAGGAAGAATGGAGAAAGGAGAAGACAGAGAAGGAGGGTTTGTCGATGAGGTAGGCAGAGTTAGAGGGAGCTACTATGGAGGAAGAAGGCTCATAAGTAGGCTTGAAGGAAGAGAAAAAGTAGATGAGGAGAAAGAGAAGGGGAAAAGAAGGGTCGTGGGTGAGCTCAGAGGAAGAGGATGAGAAAAAAAATGGATGAGGAGGAAGGGGAGGAGAGATCGCCAATGGGAAAGAAAAAAGTGGTGGGAGCCACCATGGAGAGGGGCACGAAAAGGTTTGGAGGAAGAGGATGAGGAGGAGAAGTAGAAGAGAAGAAAGGGAGGATAAGAAGAAGGGAGGAGATATGTTGGTGTTGGAGGTGGTGAAAGGGAACAATTAGAGAGAAAAAAAGAGAAAGGAGATAGGGATAAGGATAGTTTAGTCATTTTATAAAATAATGATATCATTCCATTAACGAAGGTAGACAGGAGGATCACATTGGAATATTTCGAAAATTCGAAGGACTAGTTTGATACGTTTTAAAGTTGAGAGGGTATAAATAAATTGGACTAAAATTGAAAAAATATTTATATAATTTATTCTAATATTTATAAATAATTAGGAGATATACAGATGGTCCAATAAATTAGGATATTTAGAATATTTTCTTCTTAATAGGTTAGAAGCAGATTAGCTAGCTTAACCCTTTCTCTTTCCAATCTCTTCTTTTATTATTTTTTCATAAGTAAAAAAGATATTTTAATACTTTTTTGAAGCTTATTCTTTCAAGAGGCATAGGTGGCAATAGCGGTGATAGCGGATCAAGAGAGGAGGAGGGAGTGGAGGTGGTGGAAAGGAAACAAAGTACCATTGCTCTTAACCATAATAAAGAGGGAGTGATCGTTCATGGCAACGAGGGAGATTGGCATAAGAGAGGATGCTGTTATAGTATTTGTGGTGTGTGGAGAGGGATGGCAACTGAGATGGGAGGTGGAGAGGTGCGTGTTGACGTGAGGTGAGAGGTAGAGTGGGTGCAATATTGTTAAAGTTGAAGCTATTGACTCTATGATTGATTTTGATGATAATAAATTATTGAGTAATTATGGTACTAATCATGTTTTTAAGATTGGATGTAGAATTTTTCAAGTATCCAAAATGAAGAATTTATTTTAAGAACAAATTCTCTCAAGATGCCAAGCTAATGCATTTAAAAGAATAAGTTCTCACAATTTGGATGGTTCGTTGTGAAAAAAATGAAATCGAAAGAAGAAAATATCATTTGAAAGTATTAGGACTAAAAAATTCAAGTTTAGAAAGCTTAAATATGAGAAAAATAATGTTGAAAGGTTTTAAATTGACTCCAGAATGTTTCAAGTCGACTCTGACATGTTGGAAGAAGACTAACATAAGCTCGAGTTGACTCGAAGTCAATTCGAGCCAACTCTCTTAGAGAAGATAGAAGATTGTATTTTCAAGATCTCTGCTTGAGCTAGCTCACTTTCAAACTTGAGCCAACTCGCTTATCGAGCTAACTTATCTGTAGAATTAAGTCAACTCCTATCATGGGACTATACTAATGGCTAATTCTTCTGTACTTTTTCGGCTGCTAGTTTTTGCTTCAACAGCTATTTCAACCCTTCCAACGGTCAAAACTCAATCTCAAGCCTCTTCTAAGTCTATTAAAAGCTAAAAAATCATTTGAAAAGAATAATTAAGTGGGATTAAAGAGAAAATTTTTTCAAATGAGTGAGGATCATTGAATATACTTGAAAAAGAGAGGGATCGAATGCACAAATTTGAGAGCTTTCAAAGAGTGATCTTCTTCAATATTTTCTACATCCTCTCAAGCATCAAAAAAAAAAGTGAAGCATCAAAAGAGCAATTTATCAATCTCTTCTTCGTACTTCAAAGAGTTTTTTTCAATTTTATTTTATGCTAAAATTTTTTTATTTGTATTTTATTTTCTTTAAAATTTTTTTAGAGAAAGAAACTTGGAGATTAGATACATCCAAGCCAGGATTTGGATATTGAAGATTTTGATTAGTGAGCCCATAAAATCAACGGTATTGATTGTAATCCTAGAAAATAATTATATATAGATTTTGATTGATGATCCCGAAAGCCAACTAGATTTGTTTGTGAGTCTGAGTAAAATAAATGTACTATAATCAAAAGGATTATAGTAAAATTTTTAAGAGACTCTGGAGAGTAGATGTAGATGTGGGGTTGCACCGAACTACTATAAAATTTATATATTTATGTTGTGACTTTCTTTGCTTGCCTTATTTAGCTTTTAATTTCTATTTTGTATAGTTTTAATATTTACATAGCTTCTCTTATATCTTGATTCCGCTATTACATATATTAAATCCTTTACAAGTACTTTAGATAAATTAATTTGAAGCATAAAATTATTTTAGATTTCAGATTTAGTTAAATTTTTATACAACCTAATTCACCCTCCCTTAAGTTGCTATCTTTCTGGACAATAATTGGTATCAGAGTAGTTACTCTAATATCATTTGTTGACCTAGTAGTCTTGAGCGAAGATCATGGCAACTCTAATTGGTTCCTCATTTATCGAAGGTCAATCTATATCTAGACCACTACTATTCAATGGCACTAATTACATATTTTGAAAAGATAGAATGAAGATTTTGATACAAACTTTAGATTATGATATATAAAGATTCATAACTAAAGGACTACACATATCTACTATTGAAGTAAATGATTGTCTCATCTCAAGTCAGAAAAGTATTGGGATGAATATGATAAAAAGATGGCTTAATCGAATGTCAAATCAATTAATAGTTTATATTATTATTTGGATGTACAAGAATTTAATAGAATATCAATTTGTACATCAGCTAAAGAAATTTGGGATAAACTAGAAATTACTCATGAGGGAAGAATGCCAAGTTAAAGAGTCCAAAATTAATTTACTTGTTTATAAGTATGAAATATTTAAAATAAACAACATGAGTCAATTTTGATATGCTTATCAGATTTACTGATATAATTAATGCTTTAAATGGTCTTAGCAAAACCAATACTAATCATGAACTTGTTGCAAGGGTTTAAGGTATTTGTCAAAGAAATTGAAAGCAAAAGTGACAGTTATACAAGAAGCTAAAGATCTCATCAAGCTTTCATGGAAGAGTTGATCGATTCACTCATGATGCATAAGTTAAACATACATCAAAAGAAAGAAGAAAATTCAAAGAAAAAGAAGATCATCACTTTCAAATCATTCACTAAATTTGAAGAAAGCGATGAGTCAGAGGATGAAAATGAAAAAAAAGTTAAGATAAAAATGAGGACTTGAGGCTATTCATTAGAAGATTCAAGAAGTTCATGATGAAGAAAGGCTTGAAAAATAAGAATGATGATGAAGAAAAGGAGAGAAGCAACATCACTTGCTACAAATGCAATAGGAGGGGATACTACAAGCTGGATTGCCCTCTAGTCAAAAAGAATCTCAAAAAGAATAAAAAGATTGCAATGATGGATATTTGGAGTGATTGTGACATTTTAATCTCCAATAAAGAAGAGGAAGGTGTGGCCAATCTATGCCTCATGACTATTGATGATGAGATAAACAATGAAATTCCTTCCAAATTTTTTTTGATAAATTATATAAAGCCTTTCATGATTTAATAGATGAATATAAAAAGATAGGACTAAAAAATAAAGAACTTAAAAGTTCAAAGATATCACTAGATGAAGAAAAGAATAAGATTTTAATGAAAAAAGAAGAACTTTTGAAGGAAAAGAGAGTTTTAGTTGAAGAAAAAGAAAATCTCTTGAAATCTAAAAAATTTTTTATACAAAAAAAAATATAATCTTAGAAAAGAGATTAAAACATCGAAGTCTATGCTAGAAAAATTCACCATTGGTTTACAAAAGTTTTTATTGATTTTAAATAATCAAAGAGCTATTTTCAACAAAGCTGGAATTAGTTACAATTCATGAGAGAATAAAAATTTGTTAAAAATATATTTAGCAAAGCCTGACATAAAAATAAATCTATAGTTTGCTTCATTTGTAACAAAGTAGGGTACAAAATTTTTGAATATAATATTAAAAGAGTTGGCCATACATTAATTAAATAAATTTAAATTTTAAAAAGAATCATATGCACTAACTCTATTAGACTCAAGATTGTTTGAGTATCAAAAGTTAAGAAGTAATTTTATAGGTATACCAAGCATCCAAGGGTATAAAAAGAGTAAACTCTTGAAATTGGATGCTTAGGATTAAAAATGGATAAGTGATGATCCTTGGTAAAAGCTGAACATTCTCTACATCATACCATCATTATTTGCTGAATTTATTTAGAATAATTGATTGATTTTGATGACTCCTTCAATACTAACAATAACCTTAATTTATTGCTAAAATATTTTGCTGATTATATCCTCTTAATCATAATATCATATTGATTATAAGAAGCATAAGTTTCATTTTAAATTCAGCATGCTCCCAAACCCTTCATAACATGATATTACTTGTGAAACTTAAATTAAAATGAGCTTGATGGCATATAAAAATATTTAGATACAAAATTTTCAAATTAATTTTTGACATTTCCATAAAATATGTAATTATTGAAATATATCAAAAAACTACATGATTCAAGGAACATTAAGATAAGTCATCAACTCATAAAAGATTGTATGCTTGATGATTTGCATTCCATCCTAGGTTGACCCTAAGGATTTATGTTGCCAGCTATACAACCCAAGGGGGGGGGGGGTGAATTGGATTTTTGAAATTTTAAAGTTAATTTAGAACACAAGATTAAATAATAATAAGCAAGTTATATGTAGTAAGTGATTTAAGCAAGGTGTAGAAATAAGATGCAAGAATGTAAAAAATAGAAAATTTAGAAAGAGAAAGTAAGCACACCACAAACAATCAAAATTTATAGTGGTTCGGTGCCAACCTTGCAGCTATATCCACTCCCCAAGCTCTTCTTGAGAATTTAAATCCACTAAAACGTATTCAACAAGAATACAATATCGGTACCTCTGACTCTAGCTATCCCAAGCTAGAAACTTATTTTTTGGATACAAGCCAATCCAATACAATCTGATTCAAGGTTCGGATCAACCTATCTAAGTTTTGAATCTTCCAAAACTAAAGATCAAGATAAAAACAGAGTATAAGAGTTAATGACAAAGAAATACAAGTTTAGCTCTTTTAATAAGCAAATAAAACTTTAAATATATTTTAACAATAAGAAAGAAGCTTTTCTGATTTTTTTCAAGATTGTTGAAGACTTGAATGAGCTCTTGAGGGGTTGGTGAACTTGAAATGAAAGCTTCTTTTGCTTGAAGAGGGCTTTTTACTTAGGGCTGAAATGAATGCTTGAATCCCTTCCTTTTTTCCTCCTTTAAGTGCCTTTATAGCTTCAATAGATGGTGGAGAGTAATCTGGGTAGGATTAGAGCTATTGGAGTGCATTAAATGAGCATTAAATACTATCAAAACGAGCTAAAAAATTAGCTATTAAAGATTTTCCATCATAGGGTCGACTCATAGGGTCGACCCCTGTGCAGGGGACGACCCTATGAGTCGACCTCTGTGGTACAGAACAGAAACTGACTGTTCTATATCTTTAACTTGCACAAACAATAGATGTCGACCCCTAGAATCGTCCCCTTTGGATGTGTCAGTCAAAAATAGCGTGCCGTTCAGCCCCTTTTGACAGGGGTCGACTCATAGGGTCGACCTTTTTTTTTAAACTTAATTTTCTCTCAAAATATATATCCAAAAAATATAAAATTATCTCTAATAGATCACAAATCTTCTGTTCTTGCTCTTGAGACTTTCGAATCAGAACTTGATAAAATTATGATTTTGTCCCTGAAATACAATAAATCTTTTTTCAAGCCAAAATCATTAGTAAATCCTCAAATATCTTATAATCATCAAAATCAATTCATGGAGCAACAATCTTCTCCCTTTTTGATAATGATAAAATACTTGAGCAACAGCAAAATATAATATATATAAAGTATTGATTAAGAATTTTAAAATTTATGAAGATGCATCACTTAAATATTATAGCCAATTATTTGAATAAAATACATCATGAGTAGTTTGAAGATTAGTTTGAAAATTGCTTATAAGATTATTTTTTTGATAATTTTGCTTATTGCCCGATTTTATTTCTGTACTCTCCCTTTTTGACAACATTAATTAAGATCTTGAGGGATTTTTAAAGAAAAATTAAAAAAGACTCTCCCTCACTATAGCAATATAAAGGATATTTCAATTTGCTCATATAGAAGATATTGCCATTCATAATATTTCATAGCACATATATGGGGTATTTTTCATATCACATATTTAAGATATTTCAATTGATGCCATTCATAAAAATCAATCCAAATGACATTATAGAAGTTAAAAGCATATATATATATATATCCAAAATATGATTGAAGAGTTATCAGATACATAAGTGTCACAATACATAAGAGTCAAGTCAAAATACATAGGCCATAAAAAGTCATGGGTAACAAAAAATATAACTATTCATGAGTCAATCAGCCAAAAATACAAAGGCCATAAGTTAGATCCTAGCATAAAAGATAACTATGTTAGATCTAATAAATATCATGACTAGAGGCGTCAGAATCAGAAGAGTCAGAGATATGATGAGGAGTCGCAGGATCAAAGCCACGGGCAGTCCTAACCATGTCTGCCTCGACCATGGGTAGAAGTACCGACACGAGCAGAAGGGCAGAAGGCCTTGGAGCCTAAGAAGATATGGACTTGCTAGGAGAACAAGTCTGATGGTGTCCAATTGTTCCAAGGCTCTCGACATGGACTGCATCAGGATACCAATCTGAGTAGAGACAGCCTCACTGGACCCCTGATCTCTCTCCTCAAAAAATCAAAGCCACTCTCCAAACACCTCGAAGCCTAGCCGCCTCTGCAGATAGGTTGGAGACCTCTATGATGTCCTCTCGCGACTGAGGATGGGCTAACGCTAATACCTACCTCTGTAAATCAAAAGCTCTGCCTGTCGGTCTCAGAACATATCCCTCAAGCTCCTCAAGTCATGCGGACTGAGCTGTAAGCATCTGAAAGATAGTAGAGACATGAGGGATCAAGATCTGATCTGAAACAGCCTGAGATATCGTCCTCTGAGTAAAATCTGAGGTGGCAAATTACTGGAATAAAATGAAGCAACACGCTGGGACATCAACTCAATCTGATCGTCTGCAAGTCTGATCTCTGAAGGATCTACTCTGCTCCTGACTGTGGTATAGAAGTATCCCTCCTCACTGACTTGAGGGACCAGCCTCGTGATCAGACACGAACTGAATATCAGAAAATGCTTTGTGATCACGAGGAGGTGAAAATGATCCCTCCTCCTCTGCTCTCTCCTCTGTCTTTCCTCTGCTCTCTCCTCAACACCCTTTGACCAACCACCATTAATCTTTGAAAAACTTATGGGTGCAGTGTGTGGCAGTTGATGGTGTCAGAATGTGATAATTTGGTGACTGCCTCTCCTTCAAAATAGACTCCGAACCTTCTAAAGACCAGGGTGAGTGCCATACCAGAAGGCAGATAAGTCTTGGACCTATTTAGGGTCTCTCTCATGGCCTCAATCATCAGAGTAGGAAGGTTCAAGGGGGTCTCGATGATCACATGGTACATGATGCATATATTCTACCAGATAAGAGGTCATGCCTGCCACTCCTAGGGACAAAAAGTTTGGTCACCATGTGATGCAAAAGTCTCATCTCTACTGAAAGTATCCTTGCTTCTAATTTATTTAAATTTTCAGTAAATGCTCTCCCTAAAATAACACTTAGTTCTCTTCTTTGATTGGGAGCTCCATATGAGAATAACCTTCACAAGGCAAGTGCAAGATTTGTCCCAAATGCAATGGATCAAGAACAATGTTAACACTTTCACTGAAGACTTTACTGTTTCATTGTAGCAACTTAAATTTAAATAGAATTCTCTGACCAAATCAACATAAGTATTTTTTTTCAATAGACAATAAAACTCACATCCTTGATTTTTAATTTTTGATCCAATTGAGAACCCCTCTTTTTCAAAAAACTCAAAATTTATGTTCTTCCTGGGTTCTACTTTTCGATTGGAGAGTGGTACCTTGCTTGGACTAAGTGGGACTGTGAAGATGCTGGAGCAGGATTTGAAACTGGGGTTGGAGCAGGAGAGGACTCAGTTGCATTCTTTTTCTGTGCACTTCCTCCTCTAACCCCACGAATAGACTTTCTTCTCCGGTAGCTTCAATTTGAGAGCCATTTCGGATAAGAGAGACTTGAAATAGCTTAGAAGATCAAATGAGAGATAGAGTGGAAAGGATTTTAGAGGAAAAATAAAGATTTTGGGAGATAGACCGCCGGTTTGGAGAAGAGGGTTTGAAGCTAGGGTAAGTTTGATCCGCCCAAATGAAGAAGAAAAAAAAAGAGATTTAGTTCCTAAAAGGGCAATTTGAAGGAGGAAAATTCGATGGGAAGAGGGATTTTAAGAGAATTTTTGCAGTTGAGAGAGTGGAGAGGGAGGGATTTTTGTTCGGTGGGAAGAGGAAGACAAAAGGCAAAGGGTCGGCCTCTTAACTAATGGAGATTTCCAATAAAACAGAGCGCCCGATGGATTTTAATAAAAATTACAAGTTTATCCCTAGGGTCGACTCATGGCTAGGAATATTTAAAAAAATGATAAAAAATTTTGAAAAAAAATTTGAAACTTGAGGGAAGGATGTCTATTTAAGAAATTGATCAGATGAAGGATAGTTTTAAGCTTTTAAGAAGGAAGAGATGAGAATTGAGCTCAAAAATTTGATTCAATAAATTTTTGGCAAAAAAAATTGGAATCAGAAAGATACTCAAGCTGATGGATCAAGATTCTTAGTTCTCTCCTAATTTCACAAAATCTATCTTCACTTAAGGCCTTGATAAAGATGTCAGCCAATTATTTTTCAGTACAATATAATCAAGAGTTATATCATTATTTTGGACATGTTCTCTTATGAAATGATGTCTAATTTCAATATTCTTTGATCTAGAGTACTGAATTAGATTTTTAGTTAGATTAATAGCACTAGTGTTATCACATCTTATGAGAGTTTCATTGAGTTTGATGCCAAAGTCCTCAAGTTGTTGCTTAATCTACAAGATTTGAGCACAGTAATTTTCGACTGCAATGTATTCGATCTCAGCCGTAGACAGTGCCATCGAATTTTGCTTCTTACTAAACCAAGAGATTAAGTTAACTCCAAAAAATTGACAAGTTTCACTGGTACTTTTTCTATCTAATCTACATCCAGCAAAATCGCATCTGAATATCCTATTAAGTCAATTGATGAATCTTAGAATACCATAATCCTAGAGTTTGTATACCTTTTAAATATTTAAAATTTTTTTAACTGTATTTAAATATGATTCTTTTAAATTTGATTGAAAGCGAGTACATAGACAAACACTAAACATAATATCTGATCTACTAGCAGTTAAGTACAATAAAGAATCAATCATGCCTCTATAAAGTTTTGAGTCTATATTTTTACCTCCATCCTTGTCAAGCTTACATGATGGGCTCATGGGGGTACCAATTGCTTTGGAGCCCTCCATTTCAAATTTTTCGAGTAGTTCTCTTGTATACTTCTTTGGGTGATGAAGATCCCTTCTTTTGTTTGTTTGATTTGGAGTCCGAGAAGAATATAAATTCTTCCATCATGCTTATCTCGAACTCCCCCTGCATGAGCTTAGTAAAATCTTGACAAAGAATTTCATTAGTAGATCCAAATATAATGTCATCAACGTATATTTGTATAACTAAGATATCATCATGATTTCTTTTAATGAAAAGGGTTGTATCTATATTTCCTCTTGAAAAATCATTATTAAGCAAGAATTTACTTAACCTTTCATACCAAGCCTGGGTGCTTGTTTTAAACTATATAATGTTTGTTTAATTTGAAAATATGATTAGAAAAATATAATTTTCAAAATCGGGAGGTTGTTCTATATATACTTCTTCAGTAATATAACCATTTAGAAAAGTACTTTTGACATCCATTTGGAATAACTTAAAATTCATAAAGCATGTATATGCAAGTAAAAGCCTAATTGCTTCTAATCTAGCAATAGTGCAAAGGTCTCATCAAAATTAATTCTCTCTTTTCTTGATTATAACCTTTGCAACCAATCTTACTTTATTCCTAATTATATTTTCATGTTCATCTAATTTATTTTATATACCCATTTTATGCCAATTACTGGATAATTTTTAGGTCTTGATACTAAAGTCCATATATTATTTTTTTCGAATTGATTAAGTTCCTCTTGCATTGCATCTATCCAATTATAATCTTTTTCAGCTTCATCTATGGTTTCAGGTTCAAAATGAGAAATAAATATAAAATAATTGTATGCATCTCTAAGTGAAGAAGAGTTCTTACTCCATGTGTAGGATCATCAATGATTAATTCTTTGGGATGATTGTGATCATACCTCCATTCTTTGGGTAGATCATTGGTATCTTGAGGTTGTTCTTGTTGTTTTTCATCTTCATCCTCTTGTTTGTTTTCATGTTCTTCTTCATTTTGAATTGTTGAGTCTTTTAGGGTGAGCTCCTTCATCCTTCTATAAGAGGATCTGCATCATCAAAATCTTCACTCTTTCTTGAAGGAAGATCATTAGTCTCATCAAAAAAACATGTATTAACTCCTCTACTACTAAAGTTTTTTTGTTGAAAACTCTAAAAGCTTTGCTAGAAGAGGAGTAACCAAGAAAAATAGCTTCATCAGATTTTGTATCAAATTTTTTTAATCTCTCTTTACCATTATTCAAAACAAAACATCGGCAACCAAAAATATGAAAAAAATATAATGTTTGATTTTCTTCCTTTCCAAAGCTCATAGGGTGTTTTCTTTAGAATTGGTCTAATTAAAGCACGGTTTAAAATGTAACATGCCATGTTAATAACTTCCGTCTAAAAGTATCTTGAGAGGTTGCTTTCACATAGCATGGTACGGGCATTTCTTCAAGGATTCTATTTTTTCTTTCTACTATCTCATTTTGTTGGGGTGTCCTAGGTACTGAAAAATTATGGTCAATGCCTTTTTCATCATAAAATTTTTCAAAATATTGATTTTCAAATTCAATTCCATGATCACTTTAAATATTTCGAATTAAAATTTTTTTTCATTAATAACTCTTCGATAAAATTTTGAGAACACATAAAAGTTTCATCCTTATATGCCAAAAAGAAAATTCATGTAAAACGAGAGAAATCATTAATAATTACAAAGCCATATCATTTTCTACCTAAACTAGTAGTTCTAGTGGGTCCAAATAAATCTATATGCAATAATTCTAATGGTCTAGAAGTTGAAACAATATTTTTAGATTTGAATGAGACTTTTGTTTGTTTACCTAGTTGGCATGCATTACAAATTCTATCCTTTTCAAAATTCAATTTAGGTAAACCGATAACCAATTCTTTTTTAATAAGTTTTAAAAGAGAATGCATGCTAATATGTGCAAGCCTACGGTGCCAAAGCCAACTAGTCTCATTAATTTTGGTATTCAAGGCTACTAGGCATTACATGTTTATCTTGAAAAGATCATTCAAATCTACCATATAAATATTACCATATCTATGCCCAACAAATTTAATACCTTATCATTGGGACTAGTTACTATGCATAATAAAGATTCAAAAATAATTTATACCCTTTGTCACAAAATTGACTAATGCTTAATAGATTATGTTTCAAACTATCTACTAATAAAATTTTTCAATATATTTGAAGGGAGTGATACCAATATTACCTATATCGATGATCTTTTCTTTGTTATTGTCTCCAAAGGTGATCATCCCTCCATCTTTTGCATCAAGTGTGATGAATTGAGATTCATCACCGACCATGTGTCTTGAGCACCCACTATCAAGATACTATTTTCGATTTATTTCTTGGGATGCAAGACACACCTACATACAAAAATCAAGTTTTGACTTTAGGTACCCAAATTTTCTTGGATCCTTTTTGGTTAGTCACAATGGTTCCTTTTGGAACCAATATTTTCTTCACATTAGAATTTTCAGATTTGCTAGAGAAACATGTATAGGATTTGTGTCCTACTTTACCATATTTAAAGCAAGTAATATTTAAAAACTTGTTGCTTGATGAGTTCACAAAGATATTTTTCAAAATTTTTATTTCTTTAAAGGGTTTAGCCAAGACCGACTTTATCATAAAGTCTTTTGATTATCAAGTATCATTTGAAGTTTATTTGAACTTAGAGTAAATTTTCTACCATAAGTTTTAACTTAGCAATTTTATTTTTCAAGTTCAGATTTTCTTGTGTCAAGACTAATTTTTTATTTGAAATAATCTCATTTTTTTAGTAAAGATTGATTCTTTGATTTCAATTCTTTGTTCTTTACCCCTAACTTTTTAGATCATCAACTAGATCATAAAATACTTCTTGAAGTTCTTCAAAAGTAAAGTCATTAGGAGTTTCAGTGTTTACCTCATTTTCATATACCATAAGGCACAAGTTAGCTTGTTCATGTGAATCTTCTTCTTCGGAGCTTGACTCATTACTATCACTCCATGTAGCCACCATAGCCTTTTTCTTGTACTTCTTGGAGCCCTTCTTAAGTTGTGGACATTCAGACCTAAAGTGCCCAGCTTCTTACATTCATAACAAATAAGAGCTGCTCCTTATCTTTCTCCTTGCTATGTTCTCCTTTTGTAGGCGCCTCTTCCTCATCCCTTATTTTCTTTTCTTCAAAAATCTTTTAAACTTTCTAATGATGAGGCTATTTCTTCATCTTGCTCTTCATTTTTGTTTCATCAGATTTTCATCGAGTTGAGCAGTAGATTTGAGGGCAATTATCCTCTTCTTCTTGACATCTTTTTCTTGATGTTGTTTCATACTTAGCTCATATGTCATTAGCGATCCTAGAAGCTCCTCCAAGGGTAAAATATTCAGATCTTTGCTTCTTGGATTGCGATCACTTTGGCCTCCCAAGTCCTTGGTAAAGATCTAAGAATCTTTCTCACAAGATCGCTGTTAGAATAAGACTTACCAAGATTTTTTAGATCATTAATAATATCTGTAAAATGAGTAAATATTTCAGTTATTGATTCATCATGCTTATTTTAAAGATTCATATTTTGCACAAGCATGTTAATTTTTGATTCTTTAACTTGATTAGTGCCTTCATGAGTTACTTCTAACCTATCCCATATTTTTTAGCCGACATGTATGTTGAAATATGATTAAATTCATTAGCATCTAAAGCACAATATAAAATATTCATGACTTTAGCATTGAGTTGAGCCATTTTTTTATCAACCTCATCCCATTCTCTTTCAGATTTGGTTGATTCTATACCATCAATTATCTTAGTGGGTGTGTGTAGTCATTAACTATGATACTCTACATATCATAGTCAAGTGCTTGAATAAAAATTTTATTCGAGCTTTTCAATAGGTGTAGTTTGACCCATTGAAAAGTGGAGGTCGGTTTGTGGACTACCCCTCAGCTAGTGAAGCACCAACTTGAGTTGCCATAGATCTTTAGCTCTTTGATGGTTAAATCAAAGTAGGACTAGAGCATCGAGCTTTGATACCACTTGTTGCCCAGCTATGCAACCCAAGAGGGGGATGAATTGGATTTTTAAAATTTTAAAGTTAATTTAAACTACAAGGATTAAGTAATAATAAGCAAGTTATATGTAGTAAGTAATTTAAGCAAGGTGTAGAAATGAGATGCAAGAATGTAAGAAAATAGAGAAATTTAGAAAGAGAGCAAGTAAGCATACTACAAATAATTAAGGTTTATAGTGGTTCGGTGCAACCTTGCACCTACATCCACTCTCAAGCTTCTCTTGGGAATTTAAATCTACTAAAACGTATTCAACAAGAATACAATGTGGTACCTCTGACTCTAGCTATCCCAAGCTAGAATACTTATTTTTCGATATATGCCAATCCAATACAATCCGATTCAAGTTCGGATCAACCTATCCAAGTTTTTGAACCCTTTAAAACTAAAGATCAAGACAAAAATAGAGTATAAGAGTTAATAACAAAGAAATATAAGTTTAGATCTTTAATGAGTAAATAAAATTTTAAATATACTTTACATAATAAGAAAGAAGCTTTTTTGATTTTTTTCAAGATTGTTGAAGACTTGAATGAGCTTTTGAGAGGTTGATGAACTTGAAATGAAAGCTTTTTTTGCTTCAAGAGGGCTTTTTGCTTAGGGCTCAAATGAATGCTTGAATCCATTCCTTTTCTCTCCTTTAAGTGCCTTTATAGCTTCAATAGATGGTGGAGAGTAATCTAAGCAGGATTAGAGCCGTTGGAGTGTATTAAATGAGCATTAAATACTGCCAAAATGAGTTGAAAAACTAATCGTTATGAAGATTTTCTGTTACAGGGGTTGACTCATAGAGTCGTCCCCTGCACAAGGGTCGACCCTATGAGTCGACCTCTGTGGCACATAATAGAAACTGACTGTTCTGTATCTTTGACTTGTACAGACAATAGAGATCAACCCCTAGGATCATCTCCTTTGGGTGTGCCAGCCAAAAATAGCGTGCTGTTCAGTCCCTTTTGACAGGGGTTGACTCATAGGGTCGATCCTTTTCTTTAAACTTGATTTTCTCTCAAAATATATATCCAAAAAATATGAAATTACCTCCAATAGATCACAAATCTTCTGTTCTTGCTCTTGAGACTTTTAAATCAGAACTTGATAAAATTATGATTTTGCCTTTAAATACAATAAATCTTTTTATAAGCCAAAATTATTAGTAACCCCCTCAAATATTTTGTAATCATCCAAATCAATTCATGGAGTAACAATTTAAAAATCTTCTAATTAAATCTAAACCATAAAGCCTACATCTAGTTTCCTCCTAATTCAATCTCATTGATTTTAAACCCCCCAATTGATTAATTTTTGATCCTCCTGATTGATTTATGTATCATTCTTAATCCTTGATTTGATTATCTTTTGATCCCTAAACAATTTGAGCCAATTTTTTTTGAATCTAAATTTCTTGAACTATTTTCTGCTTTGAGAAGTCAACTCTTGACTTGGAGAGTCAACTTGTGATTTTTGGAGGAGAAATAATGCTATGAGAGCTGACTTCTAGTGTTATTGGAGTTAACCCCTCTTTAGGAGCCGACTCTTGATTTAACAGGAGTTGACCCCTGTGTCTAGGATGAATTTTCTAATTAGAGATGTCCCATGTCTCTATCATTCTATTCTTTTTTTCTTTTGAGCTGAATCTCTTTCAAACCCCTCTCCCTTCAAAATTGGACCTCTTCTCTCCATTTTCATATGATTCTTATGGTCCTTGTTCTCCAATAGCACCCCAAAAGCAATTCGTCCAAAGAAAAATGAAGTCCCAGATCAGCCATCTAGAGAGTAGCTCACGATTATTTGGTATATTGGATGAGGATGCACTTATCGAGAGAATTTTCACTAGAATCACCTCTTTTGTTTATGTGGAGATTTAGAGGTACTCATCAGAAGCACAACATGTGCAGAGAGAGCTGATGGATGCTCTACCATTGGTCAGAGAGGAGTCTGCCTAGCTGATTTAGACTTTCTCTATAGTAAGGGATGTTCGAAGATAGTCATCTGGAGTATAAGACCACCCTCTCATTCTATTCAGCCAAATCTATATCCTAGGATTATCCTGACCTATACTTACTTAGAATGTTAGGATTTCTTTTATAGAGCTTTAGTGAACCTAGCAATCCATTTCTTTCATCTGTATAGAAATTAGCATCATATATTTTGTATATATATTCATATTTTTATCAATTCTATATTTATGTTTCAGCTAATTAATAAAAATTTGATCTTTTTATGAAAATTCAATATGCTTGATATTTATATTTGTGCTTTATTGAATATTTGTTTTGTTTATAAAACAAAGGAGAAAAAAAATATATTCTTGAAATGCTTACTTTTAATCAAATGAATGTGCATTCTTTGGAAGAAAAAAGGGAAGATCAAGAAAATTAAGTTTTGTCGCATTTATTATGAAAAATAGGAAGAGAAAACATTATTGGAATATCAAAAGAGAAATCATTTTGGAACTTAATAAAAATAAAAATTATTAATAATTATTTATCTTGATCTATTTATATACTCTTATTGTTCTCTTCACTTTTGGAAATCATTATTAATCTTAAGAGAAAGATCATTAGTAAAAAATCATACTTTGATTATCCTATGGATTTATTTGAGCATTCTTATGATTTTGATCGCTTGATTCATTTTGAGCAATTATTCATACTTTACATTTTTGATCATATCATAAGTTTTTGATAATTAATTTGTATTAAAAAATTATTTTGATTTGAAAAAAAATTATTGATGAACACTCATAGTTTATTTTGATTGATTGATATCAAAAAATAAATTAAAAAATACTCTTCTATATTCTTTTAAAATTGATATCATGTAAAATATTTCAAAAAAAATTGTCATTTATGTTTAAAGCTAAATATTTAAAAAAAACTTTTATTTTATTTAATTGGTATCAGATAATTTATTATTTGCACACTTTGTATTTTATCAATATACTTTTTAGCAAAAATAAAAAATGTCTATCTCAAATCTGATTTTGCAAAGTTGTATTCTTGATAATACATTAGTTAAGATAAATCTAAGAAATCAATATCTTTTCTGAGCTTAATTGCTTAATACTTCTTATGAAAAGGATGAAATGATCTTTTTAAAGAACAACTAAAAATTTTTTAATTTGAATGATTTGCTGATATCAATTCAAATTGATTTATCATTCTAAATTTTTAAAACTATTTAATTTGAATCGATATATCTTTATCACTTCAAAATTAAAATAATTAATATAATTTTTTTTAAAAAAGTTGCTATTGCAAAATATATGGTATCAAGCTAAATTTGAAATATATTTTTATATTTTACTATGATTGGTTATTTTTGAAAAATATATTTAAAAAATATTTTTTTAAAATCTCTAATTGATATCATGATAATTACTATTTGGTTTGATTTTAAAATAATTGATATCAAGAAGATTAATTTTTACTATTGGTATCAGACAATCTAGTTTTGCTTTACACTTCATTATTTTATCTCTTAATAAAAAGAAAAAATACTTTATCTCAAGTTTATTTTACTATAATATCATATTTTACTCTGATATATTCTTAGTGTGATATCACTTGAGATAAATTAAAAAAATTAATATCATTTCTAAATTTAAGTGTTTGATGCTTTTCAAGAAAAGAAAGAAATAACTTTTGAAAAACTGAACTTATCCTATAAAAATTTTTTATTCTGAAAAGCTCTATCCTTCTTGAATTCTTGAAGCTTAAAGCCTATTTATAATTAAATTTGAGAAACTTTTAATGCATCAACTTTATTCAAAATAAAGAAGATATGTTTTTAAATCTATATTGATTAAAAGAAAAAAGATAATTGTTTTTGGATTGTTGCTATTTGGATTGAATCTCAAAATATTTAGTAAGAAAAAGAATTAAATTAATTATTCTTTAAAAAAAATGAACTCAAGCTTCTTTCAATTGGTATCAAGTAGAATTTTTCAAGAATATTATCATAATTGGTATCATAATTCTCATAATTGGTATTAAATTTTCATAATTGATATCGTAATTCTCATAATTAGTATCAAATAGTTTATCCTTGCCTTAAATTTCATCACTTTATCTTTTGATAAAAAAAATGCTATATCTCAAATCTAAATTTTTATGACTATATTCTTGTTATTACATCATTTGAGATAAATTCTTATGATATATTTTTGAGTGCTCTACTTTAGTATCAAAACAAGTGCTCCTAAGACTATGTTTTTTTGAAAAATTCCATCTCTATTGAATCTTTAAAGCTCAAGATAGTTTCTTAACTGAAATTGAGAAGTATTTTTGCATCAATATTTTTGAGAAAACGAAGAAGTTCTAAATCTGAATTTGAAAGTCAAATCCAAGATTTGAAAATAAGAGAACTCAAATCAAATTCTGAAAATTGAATGTGTGTATATTTGATTAGAATTTATTTTGATGATTCATTTTAAATCTTTCTCTTATACTCTTTTGATACTATCAAAAAGCAGAAGAGTTATGTTGAGTATATGCCTGAGATGATCATATGCTTGAAATGTTTGAGTTGATCGCTTGATTCATTATGCTTGAGATACTCATTTGCTTGCTTAAGAAAATCACATGAATAAGTATGTTATGTTGAATATCATTTTGGATGTATGCACTCTTGAATATAACGGTAACATTCATGAAGTGTATGCTTATGTGTGTCTAGTTATTCACTTTATGTTGTATATTAAAAAATTAATTGAAATACATAATATGCTTTATTACACATATACTCAAAGTTTTGTCATCATTAAAAAAAAAAGATTGTTGACTCTATGATTGATTTTGATGATAACAAAATATTGAGTAATGATAGTACTAATCATATATTTAAAATTGAATATAGAATTTTTCAAGTATCCAAAATGAAGAATTTATCTTAAAGATAAATCCTTTCAAAATACCAAGTCAATACACTTGAAAGAACAAGTTCTCATAATTTTAGATGGTTCGTTATGAAGAAAATAAAATTGAAAGAAGCAAATATCATTTTGAAGCATTAGGATCAAGAAATTCAAGTTTAAGAGACTAAAATATGAAAAAAAATGATGTCGGAAGGTTTTGCATTAACTCCAAAAGATTTTGAGTCGACTCTGACATGTTGGAAGAAGATTGACATAAGCTTGAATCGATTCGAAGTCCATCCGAGCTAACTCTCTTTGAGAAGATATAAAACTATATTTTTAGGATCCCTGCTCGAGATGGCTCATTTTTAAATTCGTGCCGACTCGTTTATAAAATCTAGTTGACTCCTATCATACGACTGCACTAACAATTAGTTTTTTCATACTTTTCTAACGACTAATTTTTGCTTCTAACGGCTATTTCAATCCTTCCAATAGTCAAAACTCACTCTTAAACTTTTTCAAGTCTATTAAAAGTTAGAGAATCATATGGAAAGATTAATTAAGAGGGATTAAAGAGAAAAACTTTTAAATGAGTGAGAATCATTGAATATCCTGAAAAAGAAAAAAATAAAGGATTAAGTGTACAAATTTGAGAGCTTTCAAAGAGTAATCTTCTCTAATATTTTCTACATCATCTCAAGCATCAAAAATGAGAAGTGAAGTATCAAAAGAGTAATTCATCAACCTCTTCTCCATACTTCAAAGAATTTTTTTTTCAATTTTATTTTGTGCTGAAATTCTTCTACTTATATTTTAATTTCTTTATAAGTTTCTTTGGAGAAAAAAACTTGGAGATTAGACTCATTCAAGCCCAAATTTGAATATTGTAGGTTTTGATTGGTAAGCCCATAAAATCAACTGGATTGATTGTGATCTCGAAAAATAATTGTATATAGGTTTTGAGTGGTGATCCTAAAAAATAATTGGATTTATTTGTGAGTCTGAGTAAAACAAATGTACTGTAATTAAAAGGATTATAGTAGAATTTTCAAGAAGCTTTTGGAGAGTGGATGTAGGTGTGAGGTTGGACCAAACCACTATAAAATTTATGGGTTTGTATTATGATTTTTCTTGCTTGTTTTACCTAGCTTTTAATTTCTATTTTGCATAGTTTTAATATTTGCATAGCTTCTCTTATATTTTAATTCCACTGCTACATATGTTGAACACCTCATAAGCACTTTAAATAAATTAATTTAAAGTATAAAAATATTTTAGAGTTTAGATTTAGTTAAAATTTTTATATAATTCAATTCATCCTTTTTTTGGGTTGCTATCTTTCTAGACAACAGAAGCATTGTATGCCCTAAGTAGGGTGGATGGAGAGATTACATGATGGAGAGCAAGCTGGAGATTGGGGTAGAGATGGTGTTGGTGGAGGAGGAAGATAGAGGAAAGGAGTGGGGTGGGGTGCCAACAGAGTTGAAGCGGTCATAGACCGCGAGAGATAAATGGGGAGATTATGCAAGAGTGGGATGTGGGTTGGGGTGGAGATAATGGTAGTTGAGGAGAAGGGGAAAAGGAGAGGTTGAGGGTGGAGAGGGCGGCATCATGATATCACTGCAGTCTTTTCTTCTTTTTTTTTTTTCATTATTACTATTGTAGCTACCCACCGCTTACACCCTCACTGTCCTCTTTCTTCTCTTTGAATCTCACCCATAATCCGAAACCACCCTCTTTCTCCTCCTTTTTGAATCTCACCCATGCCCTATGTCACCTTTTTCCTCCTTAGATCTTACATGTGACCTCAACTTGCTATCCCCCTCCTCTTTCGATCTCATCCATGACCCCGATGCCATCCTCTTCTTCCTTAGATCCAACCCATGACCACCATGGCACCCTCGCCTGATGCCGCCTCTTCTTTCTTAGATTTTATCGGCAATCTCGATGCTAATCTGTTCCTCCTCCTCTCTCCTCTCTAATGCGCCACCACCGCTGCCATGCCTATACCAAGGCATCAAGGAAAAGGGAGGAAAAGATACTTTCTAAAATGCCCTCAAATCTTAAAATATTTGTCTAGAGTGCATTATTTTCGATTTGAAATTGCCTCAAAACTTCAAAGTATTTGCTGCCGATTGTCGATGGATAAATCAACGTGCCCATATTGAACCAGACGGCTTACAAAAATAAATGATGAAAGGACTTAAAAGCTCTACGAAATACCATAGCAAAAGCAAAATATGTTAATCATGGCTAGCTTGGGATTTTTTGGTAAATTATACTCAAATATATAGCATATGTAGATATTTAGGAGGGTGTTTAATAATTAACTCATTGAAAAAAATACACAAGCTTTGGTAGATTAGGCCTACGAGCACCTAAAACTCACCATTTGAAGATGTGAATATCATTCAAATGGTTTCAAGATAAGAAGCATATCCGATTCCACCATCAAGAATTTTTTTTCTTTTGATGCATGCCTAGGCTAAATTAAATATTTGTAATATTTAAGACCTAGCCACTAGATCTTATGCATTATCTTAATTTCTATCTTAGTTTCTAACATAACCATTCGTGAGTACATGCCTATTACCTTGATCAACCTCTCCTCTATTGGCACGTCTTTTATCAGGAACACCATATGTACTATTGCATTCCATTGTTCCATTGAATGGATCACCTAAATTAAGCTAATGGAATTAAGACTTTATATTAAGAAAAATAATAAGTGGGCCAAAAACACTAAGAACCCATGCCACTTAGAATTGAACTCTTATCCTCTCATCAAGAGAGGAAAGAGCTAGTTAATACTATTCGAGCCACACTCGACAATAGATGATCTTGAACTTAAAGGGACAAGAAGAATTTTGGACTTCTCCTTGTATGAAATTTCTGCCATCATAATAATTAGTACATGCAGGAGTTGGAAGGGAAGGAGCTTAGATTAGATTCGAGATTAATTAACCTTATGGGAACAAGAAGAATTTTGGGCTTCGAGATCTAAAATTTCAGGCTCAATAGAATTAGATAGTTGGGATTAATGTCCATCACATATATCAAAAAAAAATTTAGGGTTGATCTTATTTAGTCTTGATTATATTTGTGCTTGAAAATTTGGCACAAAAATTTTGTGAAATCATGCACCAACCTGGCCTTCCATTTTTTTTTAAAGGCTTATAACGAGCAATTCTATGGAAGGCTTTATTGTTTAGCAATAAAAAGAGTTGGTTAAATATATCAAAAGCAAAAAAATATTTTAATATTTTTTTGAAGCCTTATTCTTTTGAGAGACATAGGTGGTGGCGGCGGCGACAGTGGATAGGGAAAGGAGGAGGGAGTGGAGGTGGTGGAGGAAGAAGCAAAGTACCATTGTCATTAACCATGATAAAAAGGGAGTGGTTGTTCATGTGATGATGGAGGCTGGCATCAAAGAGGATGCTGTTATAGTATTTATGGTGGGTGGAGGGGGATGGTAACATATGGTGAGAGGTGGAGGGGTACGATGATGTGCATTGAGAGGTGGAGGGGTTATGGTGTCATGGAGTGGAAGCAGCTATATGCCATAAGCAGGATGGATGGGGAGATTGTGCGGTGAGGAGCAGGCTAGAGGTCAGGATAATCATGGTATTGATGGAGGAGGAAGACAGGAGAAAGGAGTGGGGTGAGTTGCTATCGAAGTTGAACAGCCATACACAGTGAGGGAGGGATTGGAAGATTATGTGGGAGCAAGCTATGGATTGAAATAAGAATGGTGGTGGCAGAGGATAAGAGAGAAAGGAGAGGTTGAGGGTGAAGGGGATGACATCATGACATCATTGCCATTCCCTCCTCCCTCCCTTTTCGATATTGCCACTGTAGCCGCCCATCATTGACACCCTCGCTGCCCTCTTCCTCCTCTTTGAATCTCATCCATGATCCAATGCCACCCTCTTCCTCCTCGAATCTCATCTGTGGCTCAACGTTGCCCTTTTCCTCCTTGGATCTCATGTGCGATCCCAACTCACTCTCTCTATCCTCTTTGGATCTAACCTACAACCATCATGGCACTCTTTCTCAATGCTGCCCTCTTCTTCCTTTTTAGATCTTACCTACAACCTCAACACCGACCTCTCCCTCCTCCTCTCTTCTCTTTAATGCACTGCCACCAATACTCTACTACTCCAAGGCATCGAAGAAAGGGGTGGAGAAAATATTTTTTAAAAAGTCCTTGAATCTAGACATATTTGCCCTAATTGCCGTTGTTTTCGATTTTAAAATGCCCTAAAACTTTAAAGTATTTACTAAACCAGCCATATATGTAATTGGATACAACCGATTGTCAGTAGGTAAATCAATACCATCCATATTTAATCGGATAGCCAGAAAAAAATCAATGAGAAAAGGACTTAAAAGCTCTTTAGAGTACCACAGCAAAAGCTAAATATGTTAATCATAACCAACTTGGGATCATTTTGTAAATTGCATCCAAATATCTAACATGTGCAGATATTTAGAAGGGTTTTAACAATTAACCTGTTGAATAAAGTACACGAACTTTGGCAGTATTAAGCCTGCTAGTATATAAAACTCACCATTGGAAGATGTTGATCTCATTCAAATGGCTTCAACATAAAAAGCATATGGGATTCCACCATCAGGAATTTTTGTTTTCTGATGCATGCCTAAGCTAAATTAAACAATTTATAGGATTTAAGACCTAGCTTATGCATGATTTTAATTTATGCCTTTTACTTAATTTTTGAAATCATCATTTCTGAGTATAAGCCTATTACTTTAATTAATCTCTCCTCTATTGCCACATCTTTCACCACGAACACTATATGTACTATTATATTTTATTGTTCCATTCAATGGATCACCTAAATTAAGTTTATGGAACGAAGACTTTATATTAGGAGAAATAATAAGTAGGCCAAAGATACTAGGAGCCCATGCCACTTAGAATTGAACTCTTACTTTGTCATCAAGAGAGCGGAGAGCTAGTTAATACTATCCGAGCCACACTCGATAGTGGATGATCATAAATTTAATGGAATAAGAAGAATTTTGGGCTTCTCATTGCATGCAACTTATACCATCACAATAATTAATACATACGGGAGGTGGAAGGGAAGGAGCTCAGACTAGGATTTGAGATTACGTAGGAATAAGAAGAATTTTGCACTCCAAGATCTAACTTATAAAAGATAATTTGATAATTTAAACTCTTAATTTTCAAGAAAATGAAAGATGTTGCCGTGTGTCAAAGTATACGTGAATGGAAAGCTTAGGCTACGGCAATACTATTCTTGTCATTCCATTTTGAATTCGTAAATAATCTCTCTTTTTGAATGTGCATGAACGGTGTTCCTTTGGAAGAATGCATGGCTACCATTTCTCAAAAGGTGAAATTGATAATTGATTCTTTGATAGACCGGGCTGTAACTTTAACCTCTATCGATCGGGCTTTTAATATAAAATGAATTTTAACATAAGTTTTAATCAATAGGGATTAAAAGCTATAACTCCGTACACCAAAGAACCATCTTTTGATTCGCCTTTTCAAAATGATCATGATCTTGGTCGTTCCAAGATAAGCCTGCTTACGAAATTTTCTTCCACCAAGATTACTCCGGCCAATTTGCAATCTTTCTTGAAACTACAATGAGGCATCTTTTTGACAATAACATACATTCATTGAACATGAAAGAAATTTGCTCCTTTTTTTTATGCCCATTTAGAAGCTGCCCGAATGTATAACATTGGAACTCTCTTTTCTTCCTGGGCTCTGCCTTTCATTTGAAAGTATTGGAAAAATATATACTAAAAGCGTAGAAAAAATATAAAGTGGAAAAATTCTCTCACATGCTAACAAACCAAATGGAATACCAGCTTAAAAAAGAAAAAAAAGAAAAATTATGGCACCCCAGCTAAGCCTGAATCTTTGCCCTTGGTGGTTGGGACCAACGTTGGGCCATATACCATGCATGAGTCGTCAATATCATAGAATTCCACCCTTCAGGGCCCAAATGAGATACCCACATATCATGACTTGGATATAAAATAAGTGTTTCCTTCTTGTAATTGCTCCCGTGTTTCTTTATTGTAGTAATTAGTATCCGTCCACGGGTGAAATGGGTCAGCGATGAGCTTTGAAAGTTGCAAACTATAGTAGTTAGCATCCTTGGATTTTTTTTCATGGTACTTGCAACATGTACTTGGGCTTTCCACCAACTATGGTTCGTTGCCATCAATGAAATCAGGACCTGTTATTCTACGGTGAACGGTAAGTAAAAATTTAAAAAATTATGCTGCAAAAATTTTAGGATTTATTTGATTATGGAGTGTCAGATTATGAGATAATTTGATGGTTCTAAAAAATTTATTTATCTATCAAAAGAAAAAAAATTATGAAAAGAAAAAATTATTAATGTATTTGATTGGTGAAACAATTATTTCGAAAAAAATTACTATGTTTGGTTGGAGATAATCTCATATAGAAATATTGTCAAATTTTTAACAATATTTTTGAATAAAAAATTTAAATAATAATATTTTTTTCAAATCCTTTGTTGGTTATTTATAGCCTACTCACATAAATATTGTTAATATTGACTATTTTGAATATTGAAACATATTTACATGAGTTAATAAATATTTTTAAATTAATATTAAATATTGAAAAGTATATTTCTTATTATAAATAAATATTAATATGCTTTGATATATAAATAAATATATTTTTTTGGATACAAATTAAATATATTAATTATTAATAAATTTGATATTAAATTTATTGGTAATTAATAAATATTTATTAATTATTTATTAGTATGTTAGTTATATAATATACTTTATATAATATAATATAAGTGAGGATATTTTTCATCATGGAATGATAATTTCAGTATCTTCATTCGATAATATAGTATGAAAAAATAAATACCACATTCCTAATAGTATTTATTTTATCTTCTCTTTTAGAAATATAGATACGAAACCTATCATTTAGTTTATCATCTTTTTAATCTACTTTTCATACAAAATAAAATAATTTAGTATAAATTTATTTTTTCAATAAAATCTGTCATTTATTTATCATTTCTTTCATATATTATTTATATCAAATATGATAATTTGATATAAAATTTATTTTTTCATGCCAAAGTATCGCCAACAAAAAGGCTCCTTTTAAAAGCATGGCAGTAATTTCTTGTGTCTTCTCACAGATTTAAGTGAGTCTTTTGGAGTTGCCTTGGATGAACATAAAATATTCCTTACAGTCTCCTATTCTCATATCTTGTTATGATCTAGATCATTTCACACCCCAACTCCCAGAGATTATAATAGAGGAAGTAAAGGGGACCCAAGGAGCAATCAATCCCCTTGCATTCCCATTTAGTGACCCCTTGAAAGGAGTCCGCAATGACCAACCCAGGAAGCAATGCTCCAGCAAGCAAGAACCTCCTGCAAAGTGAAGCCCTTAAGAGGGTTAGTTCTTTTTCCTCCTCTTCTTCTCCTTGGATGGATATAATTCTCTGTTTATTTGGAGCTTTTCTTCTCTTCCAACTAACCATTTTCTCCTTTGCAGTATATACTGGAGACAAGTGTTTACCCAGGAGAACATGAGCAGCTTCAGGGATTGAGAGAGGTGACCATGAAACACAAGTGGCAAGTTCTAACTCTAATTAAACCTCACTATCTTATTGCAATTTTTCCCATGTCTTGCTTCATGCGTGGTAGCATAAGGTGCACACAATTATAGTGGCTAAATCATGGACCATTAAGTGTTTACTGGTCACAACTTGCTCCACTTGGTAATTAGATTTTTTTTTTTTTGATGTAAAGGGAGGAAAATCCACCATGAATATGTATTAAAATAATTGTATAGATTGTAAGGGGGTAGAGATGTTATTTTTGCCTATAGCCGAGTTAGCTCAGCCAAAAGATAGAACCCAGAAATATGTGGGACTCGAGTCTCAGAACCTATACAATTTGATAAGTTTCTACATAGCGTGGCGGAGTTATAAATCCTGCCTTTGCTTTCACATACACTTCTTGGTAATTAGAGTTTTAATGTCTATAATTGTAACCATTAAATGGTTATTGGCTGATGGTTTATAATTTAATGGTTTACAACCTAAATTAGAAATTTTCCCAAATTCCAAACATTCTAATTCCTCACAGCTGGCTCCACCTGCCTGGTCCCACATTGAGACCAGTGAGAACAACATCTCCATATGTTTCCATAAGGTATCTACCCTGCCAGCCATGACAAGAATTGTGTTATTTGGTTCTTTGGTCTTGTATAAAGACCCAATGTTTTGCCGGTGTACAACTGATGTTGGACTAAACAAACGGCCTTTCAAAGTGAGGATTACAGAGTGAGATTTAACTCTATACAGAATAATTAGTAGGTGGCAGATGGATTGGTAGGTGGCCAGGGAATCTTTTTATTAAAGGCTGCAAAGATATAGGACTCATTGAAGGATCTTGGAACATTCAAGTTGCCTTACCTCTTTTGGACCACTTGAAAAATTTGATCAATTCCCCGATGGAGAATGTCCAACCCTTCCTGACAAAAATAGTCCTAAAATGATGCTGAATGATTTTATGGCTTCTCTTTAAGATCTTGTTATAGATTTCTAGAAAAAAATATGCACAATTAGCATGCTCTTGTCTACTCTTTAAAACAATGCCATGCTTGAAAAGCCTAAAATGCTTGTGTGGCTAGGGAGAAGGAATAGAATATATGGAAGAAAGGTTGGTAAATAGGAAGGTGTTGTTATTAAACAAAGCAAAATTGAAACCATCAAACAATTGTAATGGTAATGTAATGTTCCTAAAACCATTTAGGAACCATTTTTAAGGGTCTTGAGGATTCATGGTAGGGCTACCTCACTATAACCATATGGGATGATTGGAGAAAGAAAAGGATATCATATATAGAATAAAACACAAAGATCTTCATAAAGAAGACTTCGTGCATCAGGAGAAATTATTGATCCAAGCAATGGTTCCTTTCATGGAAGTATTGGTTCCATCAAAGTGGAAAGAAGATTAGATGCATGAGAGAGATAAGGATCAAACTTGTAAGAGATTTTGTTGTGCCTTGGTAATCTCCCTTGGGAGACACCAAGGTTCCTAGTATATTTTTTTGGTTTTTATCTATAATTTCAATGAATTTGGATAGGTTCCCCCCTTTCTTTTCCAAAACAAAAGTCGATATATTTTCTTTTGTTAGATCATAAATATTTGATGTTCCCAGCAAATCTTTACAATAGGCTAAGAATACCATATTAATTTGAGATTAGCTGCCCATCATCAAACATTATTTCATCTAAGTAGGATCCTCAACCTTGAATATTGGTGAACATTATTTCATCTAAATACATATATAATAATGTATGCCCATGCACAAAAGAATAAAAGAAAAAATGATTTATTTTAGAGACTGACAGGAGTTGCATCCTTTGAAAAAAATTGGTGGAAATTGTATGGGCATGTTCCCATCTTAATAGCCTAAGGAGAGGGTTATTTGTGCTAGGTACATCTGCATACAAAATGAATACATGCAAGTTTTGTGTGGTTTTTTTTGGTAAACTAGTTTTGTGTGGTTGCTTGCAGGTTTCTATGAACTGATTCATGCATATAGTCGGATATGTTTATAATCACACCATCAGCTTATGTGCTTGTGGAACTAGACAGAAAGTTTTAGTGGTCATAACTTATAGCTTTCGACTACAATATTGTGCTTTTCGTGGAAATGTAGGCCTTGGCCTTCTTAGGAAAAATAGAAATCCAGAAAATATTGGTTCTAAAAATTACTTTTTAACTCTATTCAATAACAATCACATGCTAAATTGAATGATGACATTAATACTCATAAAACATGGCACTTATTTGCACCCCACGTATGACATAAAGACTTAACATTTAAAGAATTACATTATTCCACTGTTAAGAAACAATGTAATTACGCCACATAGCTAATGGTTGTCTATTTGAAGTATCATTTCATAAAAAGTTGCACCTTAAATTGCTCAAAACTGCCTCCTTGACATCAAGTTTGTTGGGTATTTTTTGAAAATAAAAGAAAATTTACCTTTTTTTTTTTTTAATCCCAATCTATTTTCATAGATGCAGGGACACCATTGTAATGTAGATGATCTTCATGAAGCAAAGACAAAAAATAATTTTCTTTTTTAAGGGTGAGAGATGGAATAATTCGTTACATAATGTAACAACTATGTTGCTACTCCTACATGATTATACATATTTTTCCTCAAAAAATAAATGTTGCTGGTGCATATAGATGAACAATTTTAATGGATATTGAAGTCATAATGCAAATGTTGCTCATTTTTTATCTGTTTAAGAAAACTACCCTAACCTCTTATTAGCTTTGTTCTTTGTAGCTTCAATAAGTACGATAACAATTTATGTTTTCCTAATGCCAGCTACAAAGAAACATATACTAAAAGTATGACTAGTTAGGGTAGACTACATGAATCCTTCTTCTATTATGGTCTGTTTAGGCCCACACATTCTCAAAGATGAAAAGATATGAAGTCTTAATTTCTATTTTATTCCATATGATTTTTGGTCCAGTAAGCGAAGCATCACTTGCATTTGCAATTGTATGCAAGTGGTATTCTAACCATAGCTGCATCCGAATTGATTGGTTATGATCTAAGTTGAATTTAGCCCTAGTCAATCCATCCACATTCTTAATTCTACATGCTTTATCTTTTGCAATGCTAACAAAGAGAAGTTCTAAGATGATGTATTTGGACTTTTGGAAGCTACATTGGCTGGTGGACCAAGGAAAAAAATGGCTATCAACCGCTTTGTGAATATAAGCATCATATATTGCATTAAAAAAAGACAAAAATAGTATATCCTATTTATGCCTATGAGAAATTTTTTGTGCACCGTGGGTGGTGTAGAAAATCCAACGTGAAGCATACCACCTTGTCTGGTCCACGTAATCACCACTTTTTAACGCGTATTTCATGCATGTAGATCAGCTTTTTCATTTAAAAATTTTGTATGACAAAAATATCCCTGCCTTTCGAAAAAAATTATGATATCTTGTGGCATATTATAGCCCAGGATGTCATAATATGGCACAAAATATCATAATATAGAAGGGATATTTTTATCCAACCACTTCCCAACATGCATTTAATGCCTGCAGATTGACTTTTTCGTTTAAAAATTTTAAATCATGAAAATACCCCTATTCTTTAAAAAAAATTATGACGTCCTGTGCATATTATGACATCCTGCATTATATTATGACATTCTATAGATAAAAATTATGACTTTCTGGATGCAGGATGTCATAATATGGACATAGAATATTATAATTTTACCAAAAAATAGGGATATTTTCGTTATACAAAATTTTTAAACGAAAAAATCAATCTGCAGACATTAAATATGCATTGGAAAGCTATGACTATGTGAACCAATCAGACAAGATGGTATGCTCCACATTGGATTTTCTATATCAGTTGCGGTGCACAAAGAATTTGCCCTATGCCTATACATAGAAGATGAGTTTAGCTCTCTTTCTCTCTCAACATACGACATGTTGGATGTTTAGGAGACATATGTTGTTTGTTTGGCATGCCTTGTGTCTACTACTTTGGCCGTTTCTCTTCTCATCTTTTAGTTAGTGATGTGGAGAGGGATGCATATCCTTTTTAGCACCCTCACCATGCCTTCCCTCTTACTATATGAATGGGAGAGTTAGTGGCTACCCATCCTGCCGTCACTGCCCTTTATGCCCTTCTAATAATGAATATGTGTCATGCTCCAAACCGAGTATGTAACAAAAGCTGTAGGCCCACAAGATGGACCATACAAGAATACAAGGCTACTGATCAAATCATTATAATTTCATGTCCAATGGCATGAATGCTACGTTGTTTGTTATTTCGTAGGTTGGTAGTAATGGAATAGTTTCATTATTTAAAATGAAAAAAATTTTCTACCAAAGGATCAATCCAATAACACCACTCATTAGTAAATAACGTAATATTTCTTCATGAATTTCCTCTATATCTGAATATTGAACATTATAACCATCCATCTTACCCGAAAAGTGTGCAAGCTTCCTCATAGCAATCAAAATGATCGATCAATCAGACCATTGATTTTGCCATTAGCAATCAAAATAGTCGATCAATCAGACCATTGACTTTACCATTAAGATAGTAGTCAAGTCATCAATTTTGAGGTTTGGTCCGACATAAAAGAATTTCATCGTGCGTTAAGACATAGACACAACTTGAGCACCAATCCAACATCGAAGGTTTAAAGATAAAAAGACAAACAAAGTTTTTTTTTTGGTAAACAAAGCCCCATGGCCAACCCAGGGGCAGGAACCATTCCGTAAGTAAAGTAGAGAGCCATCTGATCAGCTCTCACTTGCTCCAAAAGTTTTTCAAAATTTCTTAAAATAATAAAAGTCTTCAATCTTTGAGAATCAATTTAATAAAGATCCAATCAAATTATTTCCATAAAAAAATATTCCAAGATAACAAGAGTCATATTGCTCCAACCAATTACTACATTTAGACTAAATAAAAATCTAAAAAAAAATAAATGAAACTAAACTTAACTAAATTAAGAAGTTTAAATAATCATGAATATCTATAGGAGATCTAGTATACTCTCATGTTCCGAGCAATGCATGATTCAGGATCTAAAAAAAAAACACAGAAAGAGTAATGAGCTATACCACCCAGTAAGTGGCATAACATAGCAAAATGAGGTCTAAGCATGCTAGTAGAATAGATCAAATATAATTTATCGCATATCATGATTAGACATATCAAAATTCAGAGAATAATATTCTTTTCCCTTTTTAAATATATGTTTTTCAAAAATTAATACTAAATCCAACATCAAGCTATTGCTACGTAATCCAGTAGCATGGGTGAGATAACAGATACAAGGTGCACAAAATGCCAGATAATAGATAATAAATACTACCATTCTAAATATCGGTAGCTCAGTGTGGAAATTAGTTTGTTAGAGTATAAGACAACAAGATCAATGTATAATCCCATGAGGGAGGTTGGATCATATGTAGTTATGCTAATAACATATATAAAGTCAATTTTATAAATCACTCAATTAAACTTTCCAAATTCAATGCTCTAAGCAAATCTTATGTTCAAAAATAACTAATTTACAGATATACCAAATACATACTACATTCTTGTTTCATTTCCAACAGAAAATAATTAGAATAATAACAGTAATATGCTCGAACCTTATCAAATATAAAGCACATGTAATAGAATAAATTTAATAAACTAATTATGATTTCCAAGATCTAAATTTTGAAGAAAAAATACTATGAAGTGTTAGATTATCTCTATCAATGACAAACCAAATATGGTATTTACCAATCCACACTTCAATCCAATAGACTCGATACACATATTCAAGGTCATTGAAATTTAATTAATTTTATAGTCAATTTCTTAGAAGCTAAATAGATAAGAAATTCTCAAGAATCCAAATGGGTTAAGAGAGTGGAATAACCCAACTAGGGTAATAACTAGGGTATGGCTTCATGCTCAAATCAAGATAAATCAAGGATATGTTGGTGGCAGAGTCCAAGGAGTAAATTAGTCAATTTGGATAATTTTTTCTCATCAAAGGTCGAACTAGAATACAAATTAGTTGCTACAATTGAAGATGGCCAAATCTAGTAGGAACAAAGGCTAGGATGGAGGCTGGCGCATTGCCTAATGGCCATGAGTTAGGATCTCCTATTGAGAATAATGCAGGTTGCAAGAAAGAGACTCTTTGGGGTCACCTACCAACTGGAGAAAGAAAAGTCTTAAAAGAGAGAGAAAGAATGAGAGATAAAATAAGAGTGAAAAGGCTAAAGAGATAAGGTGTATCAGATGTCTAATAGTGGTGATTGAAGGATAGGGTTGGCAACCACCATGTATGGTGAAATTAGGCTGATTTCTGATGGTGGAGTACTGAATAAAGAGAGCCAAAGCAGAGATCAAAATAGAAAATGCACGAGGCAAAGCAGGGGGTATTTGACTGAAAATCAAAGGAAGGGATGTCCTGAGGTGGCTCCAGATAGTGGCTAGGGATTGTTAACAGGTGGTGGGTGATAGTGCTTGAGATCATAGTCGATGTGCCATCGAAGGTTGAGAAATAGAATATAACCAAATCATATTATTTCTCTCTCTCTTTTTTTTTTTCTTTTGCTTCTTCTTTTTCTTCTTTTCTTCTTTTTTTTTGGCAAAATGGGGGAAGGGCAGCCTTGTTTTGAACTCATTGAAGGAACCTCAAGGCAGTCGGTGATGATGGTTTATATTTGCCCAAGCATGATCTTTAACAAAGACCTCAATGGCTGCATCAATCATGGCTACTAGTAGTGGAAAAAAGAAAAAAATAGGAACCGACACTTGGGTTGGTCAAATTAGGGAAACTAGAGCTCATCGATTGATAGCTAAGCTCTATTATGGCCATAGGAGTCTCTGAGAGCTCAATTAGAACTTTGAGAAGAATCATGGCCTCAAATCATGGAGGACTAGGTGGAATAGTGCCAGAACAAGGAAGAGAAAACACCAAAATAGGGGCAGCTCGAATTCGTGGATTTCAATGGCTATCTCATACTAGTTCGACTATAAACAACGGCTTTAGGTTTAGAGAAGAGAGGGACAAAATATTGGAGACTATTACCTCAACTCCAGTAAGGTATTGATGGTGGCTCACCAGTAGGACTGACAAAATATGACCTACCTCGTCAATCAAACTTGCATTCGACCCATCTTAAGCAAATTTGAATTTGGCCTAAATGGGTTCATATTATAAATGTTTGACTACTCGGATCAGGTTTGGGTTTTCATTTTCTGACTTATTTAACCTATTTAACCCGTTTATTAAATGGATCGGACCAGATTAGGTATCCATCTAAAATAAACTATAAAAAACCCCTCTAAAGTTTGTCTAAAGGCCATCCCACCTAAAGACCATCGTGCTCTAGAATCCCATTCAAAATTTGAAATCAGCATGCATATAAATGCATGCATGGTCTGCTCAAGAGTCACAACTTACAACTTTAATTCAAAGTCTTCAAGAGTCTTTGGTCCCTCTTTCTCGTAGCCTTGCTCTCTAGTTTTTTGGGTTAAAATTTCAAGAGGTACTGGAGGCTTAGAGGCAGCACTAGGATTGAGCCAAAGAGGGCTTAAGATGCAGCTAGAGGCCCATCAGAGATAGCTGGAATGGAGCCAAAGAGTTAGTTATAGATGCAATCGAGAGTCTAAAGGCATCAGAGGGAGTCAAGGTAGTCAGGTATGGCATCGAGCCATCAAAGAGGAAGTTCTTTCTAAAGGTGATAAAGTAGAGGTCAAAGCAGAGGGAGAGGGGGTCCAAGATAGAGCTATTGATGCAGTTGGGGATGAGGGAGAGCTCGATGAGGGTGGAGAGGCAGCCAAGAGCGGGGTTGAGGCTGTGGACAGAATAAGTTAAGATCTTGGCAATCAATTAGCCAATCTAATAGAATAAGCTAAAATCATATTGCTACCATGATCTCATAGAATCAGGTCAAGAAAGATAGAAGTGATAGAATTAAGCTAAGATATTGATAATCAAGGATCAACTATAATCTCAGCAATCTAGCAAATCTATCATAACCAGTAGTACTGCCTTTAAATATTCTTTTCTGATTTTTTTTATTATACATATTTTTATAGTTGTTTACTATTTTTATACAGCCACATTTGCTACTTTTGTATAGTCATACTTACCATTTTTATGACTCATTATACTTAAATATTAACCTATGCTTGGAGGAAAGCAATAAGAAAATTGACCACCAAGTTTGTTATGGTATCAGAGCCATTTAAGATTCATATGAGTCCTTTTGAGGATTAATAGCATTAGCATACAATTATCACTCAAGGATCGTGCTTGGATTTGTTCTTCATTATCTTTGACCATCAAGTGTGATCTACAGTTTTATTCTCATAAACCTAATTACTTGATTTTTTGATAAGATGGATTCTGATAAATCGGATACTATATCTGTTAAATTCAAGGAAAAAATTTATGCTATTTGGAAATTTCATTTTCATACCTTTGTTGAAGGTAAGGATCTCTCAGAAATGCTTGATAGTTCTATACTAAAGCCTCAAGATGACGAAAAAAGAGGTCAGTAGAAAATAAAGAATACTAGAGTTATTACTTAGATCTTGAATTCTATTGAGATAGATATTGCTCTAAGCTTAAGATCATTTAAAATAGCTAATAAGATATGGCAACATCTCAAGAAAGTTTATTTCCAAACCAATTGAGTGAGGCAATTTGATATAGAGTTTAATATTGGAAGAATCAACCAAGAGAATGAAGATATCTAAAGCTTTTATGTTGAACTTTTAAAATTATAGACTGAATAAGACATGATATCTACTAGTCTTGTCACAAGTTTAGCCTATGAGAAACTTAAGAAAAAAAAGAGATTGTAGTAGAATGATACAATTCCTTATGAAACTCAGGCTAGAATTTGAGAATGTAAGAGCCAACATTATAAATCAAGATATCCGAGACCTTGATTCCATTCTTACTGAACTCATTCGAGAAGAAATTTGACTAAATATACAAGCTGTGTTAGATGCTAAAAATAATTATGTGGATACTATTATTTTTGCTTCTTATGATGGGACTCCACCAAAACAAAAAAATAGAAATCATAGCAACATTCAATGTAGGTATTGTTATGAGTTTGGATATGTGCAATCTCATTGTAAGAAGAGAAATCTATGCAACTATTATAAGAAAATGGGGCACATAATCTTAGAATGTTGCCTTCTACAAAAAAATAAGCAACACAAGCCAATTCTTTTTACATCTAATGGAGACCGAAAAAATTCAATACACTTGATAATAATATCACTCAAGAGGTAATTCAATAGATGATACAAACTATATTGCAGTCTACTTTACCGGATCCTATCTCTTCTATTTTCTTTATTGTTGTTTTATTAGGTAAAGGACTCATATCATCTCTCTAGTTTTTTGATTCTGATTCTTTCAATTATATGTCCAAACAAAAGTATGCTTTCTCTAAACTTAAACTATAATCATCTAGCCATTCTATCATTACTGCTACTGGAAGAAAACATCCATCAAAGGTGTTGGAATTGTTTGCTTAATAGATGAATCGAAGAAGATCTTGTTTCTTCCTAATACCTTTTAATTATATTCCAAAATCAGTTGCAAACCTAGTTTCTCTTGGATAATTGGTTGATCAAAATTATTTGGTAAAGTTTTCTCTTAATGTTTATGATATATAGGACTTTCAAATGAGAAAATGATTGGGAAGAGGCATAAGAAAGGGCATTTGTTCCAACTAAATATGGAAGCGTAACCTTCTTCATTATTATATCTTGCAGTCCTCCATCTCTCTCTTTTGCAAATAAAACTTGAGATCTTTGACACTGTTATTTTAGACACCCTCATGTTATTAGACTTCAGCATATGTTTAAGTCTGGTCTTTTTTCGGATAAATTGAATGTCAAATCTCTGTCTCTTGTTCATAAGTGTCAAAGTTGTAATCTTGGAAAAGCTTCTAAATCATCTTTTTCTTCTAGTAATACCAAAGTTGATGTATTATTTGATTCGATCCATAGCGATTTATGGGGTCCATCTCCAATTCTTTCTCGACTAGGTTATAAATATTTTATTTTGTTCATTGATCAGGATATATGATTTACTTAAGTTTATTTTTTACATGTTACATCTGAACTTATAAATATAGCCAAAATATTTATCACTATGATTGAAACACAACTTGAAAAAATAATAAAAATATTCCATTCAGATCTAGATGGAGAGTTTTGCTTTTTTGAACTTAATTTATTTTTTAATAAAAAAAACTTTACCACAACAATCTTGTCTTGAAACTCCTGAGCAAAACAGAATGGTAGAAAGAAGAATTGTCACATTGATGAAATAGCCCGAGCCATATTGATTGAGTCAAACATTTCTTCTAAATTTTGGATAGAGACCATTCATACAGCAATATATCTTATTAAAATCGATAACCTACACCGATTTTTGACAATAAATCACTAGGGTATTGTCTTTATAATAAACTACCACAAACTATTCTTGCCTTCATGCCTATGGATGTACTTGTTTTATTTTACTACCTCCCCATGAATAACATAAATTATCTTCTAAGGTTACAAAGTGTGTGTTTCTTGGATATAGTGATAAACAAAAAGACTATCTTTGTTGTGATTCACAAAATAAACATATACGTGTCTCTCATCATGCTGTCTTTTTTAAAAATTCTTATTATTATTTGTCTTTTGTGTCTTAAGAGTATAGTCAGTCTATCTTATTCTTACCTAATTTCTCATCTAGTTTGTTGTTAGAGAATGCTAACATAACAGATATTGAAGATGCTCCTCTATGTTCAACAATGAACATGCAAACTATACCTCCTATTGATAATACTCATGAAGGTTCTATATCAAGATCTTTACCAAACTCCTTTGAGCCTATTGAGAATACCAGTCCACCACCACTTTGATGTTCTATTTATTCTAACTTTAGTCAACCATTCAACTGATTTGGTTATTCTCCTGAACAATATGGTCCTTCTACTTCTTTCTTAACTACTATTGACTCTATTTCAATTTTTTCCACCTATGACAAGCAGTGGAGCTTGAATATTGGAGAAAAGCAATAGTAGAGGAGAGTCATGCCCTTGAGACAAATCAAGCTTGGGACTTTGTTCATCAACCACATGATGTATTTGTGATTGGCAGTAAATAGGTGTATACTATTAAAGTAAAACCTAATGATTCTCTTGATAGATATAAAGTACACCTTGAGGCCTAGAGATATAAGTAGGAATATGGGATTGACTATGAAGAGATATTCTCTCTGTTAGTGTTGCCCAGCTAGACAACCCAAGAGAGAAATGAATTGGATTATTAAAATTTTTTTGAATTTAACTAAATGTGTATAAAGCAGAATTAAAGTTAAGTTGTAAGTGTAGTGGACTAATGAGTAAAAAATAAATACAACAGAAGAAGACAATCACACACACACACACAAATACAGTAAATTTATAGTGGTTCAGTGCACCTCAAGCACCTACGTCCACTCTCCAAGCAATCTCTTGAGAATTTTTATTATAATCAATCTGATTACAATGTGTTTATTTTCATCGGACTCACAAATAAATTCAATTAATTTTAACATAGATCAATCAATCGAAATCTTTACAAGCCTTGTCCCAAGGCTCCCCCAAACTAATCTAAGTTTGGAACAAATTACCCCTTCAAATTTTAGCCCCTACTGAAACTTATACAGCAAAATAGAGAGAAAAAATTTAGTACAATAATAAAAATCTTGTTGTGGTTGATTTGTTGTCATTGAAACTCTCTTTTGAGAATGCTTTCAGTATCAGTAATGAATGCTCTTTCTCTTTCTTGAATGTACTCAAAAAAATCAAAAGAAAAGTTATTAAAAGTAGGTGAACTCTCTTGAAGGCTATTGAATGCTCAAAGTGCTCTTTTTCTCATAAACAGTGCTCTTCTCTTATTTCCTTGCTTTTTCTTTTATCTCTTAATCTTTCCCTCCAAGCTCTAATTGATTTGAACTCAATTCTAGCTATTTTTGATCATTGGAGATGAAAAATAGTTGTTAGAAATTTTTTCTGGATGACTTATGTAGAACTAGCTGTTACATCTGTCAGAAGGCATCGAGTCGGGCTCAAACTGCAGACATAAAAAATCAATATTTTATTTTTCTGAGAGAACCGACTCAGATCTTGCTTCGAGCTGGCTCAAGCTGCAGATCTGAAAAATCATCATTCTGTTCTTTTGATAGAGCCAGCTCGGGTCTTGCTTCGAGTTGGCTCAAACTGCAGATCTCAAAAATCATCATTTTATTCTTTTGAGAGAGCCGGCTCGGATCTTGCTTTGAGCTGGCTCAACCTGTAGAATCCAAAAATCACTTTTCTGTCACCCTGAGAGAGCTGACTCGGATCCATTTCGAGCCGACTCAACTGCATGCCAAGCCAAAGTTTCAGGGGCATTTTGTGCTAGAGCTGGCTCGATTCTTGGATGGATCAGTTCTAAATCTTTGAGGTGGTTTCTCTTTTGCCGATTGTCTTCAAAAATAGTTTCATTTGACTCAATTAATCTTCAATTATATTTGGAGTCTTTCAACGATATTTTTTCTCTACAAAAATATTCTTTGATATATTTAAAAAATATTAGTATCAAATTATGCTCTAATATTTTATGATCATTAAAATTATTTCTAGAGATAATAATCTCATCTTTTTTGATGATGATAAAATATTAAGCATAGAGCAGTATATATTATGTATAAAAGGAATTGCTTAATGTGAAGAGATATGCGGTATAAATGTAATAAAGTTTTATATTTCAATATACACTATCTGCACAAGTATTTCTTGATTTGATAGGCTATATAGAAGATTTGAATTTTTTACAAAATCTAAATGTATGAACTTCTCAAAAGATATTTAGCTATTAAAGTTTAAACTCTCCCTTAATAAGTGCTTCTTATGCAATGATCTTTGTGTCAAAAAATTTTTAAATAAAATTTTAATGTTCATAATTTTAATGTTTAATGTTCATAATTTTTAAATTAATATGCTCAATCAGTTCTTCTCTCTCTTTTTGTCAACATCAAAAAGAACATTCAAAATAATAAACAATACACACATTTGAGCATAAACTGAAGTAAATATTCATTGCATTCATATGTAAACATTCATATATTTGTATTATTTACAAAAAGGTGCCAACCAAATAATACAACACTTGATTACATTGCAAAACATAAAAGACATACTAAAGCAGGATAAAATAAGGAATAAATCTAAGGATAAATATTCCTCATCGGATGAAAATTATATGATGGGTTCAACTGTGCCAGAGGATGAGGAAGGTGTCAATCTCTTACTCCAGATCCTTGCAAAGGGTCCAGGGCGAATAGGAGAGAAACCAGTGCCAGGTCTAACAGAAGCACTGAAGGGGGGTCTAGTAGAGGATGAGTGAGGTTGGTTAGGAAAGGGCCAAGGCTGAGTAGAAGGTAGGGATATCCAAGCCCAAAGCTGACCAATCTGCACCTCAACTCTTCGAACGGTAGTAATGATAATCTCTACACTGTCGTGCTGAGAAATAATAAATTTCTTAACTCTTTTAGCAATTTTGACATCTTCCGTAGTCAAACACTCAACCTTCGTAGATGTCCCACTCTATTCCATCTCCAAAATTTCAAATCTCTGAGATAAGCTGCTGATCTGCTGACTGAACATGTCAAGTTGCCCCTCAGATGATACTCTTTGCTTCTCAAAACTCTGAGAAATATGTTGTTTGAGGTATAAAAATATGGCTCCAATTTTCTCAGTGATCTGTTCCATTACTTGCTCCATAATCCTGTCAACAAAGAAACTATGAGTCATAGCAGGTGTGCGAGGGGAAACAGAGAGTCCAGGTTGATGCTCTCTAGCTACTGAAGCAGGGGTCAGTGCTGGTGCAGGTGATGAGGGTCCAGCAACTGGTGCAGGTGAAGATGGCTCAGCAGAATCTGAAGGAGAGGATGAAGAAGATCCAGAAGTAGGAGCAGGAGCATGAGCAGGTTCCCCTTCAATTTCCCTAACCCACTCATCACCCATCTTTTAATATTTCATGCGGTGTAGCGTGTAAATGGTGTAGTAATCAATGTGGGTGAGGGATTTGAAATCCTCTCCATCCAGATCAATCTCAGCATCAATGAAGATCAAGGTGAAAACCATACCGTAGGGCAAATAGGCTTTGGTCTTCGACTCCCCAGTAGCACTCTTAATTTGCTCGATTATCATGAATGGTAGGTTCATTGTAGTTCCTTCCACTATATGTACCAAAATAGCTAAGTATCTCCTGAAAATCGAATCAAACTAGCCAATCCTAGGGAAGAATATCTAGTAGATCATACTATGTAGAAGCTTCAATTCAGCAGGCAGGAGATTGGTATTATGAAAATCAAAGTTCTTTATATTTTCCCTACCCAAAATCCTCCTAAGTCCATCTAAATCATTCTCCAATTTAGTAACAATGATTCCAAAGGATGGCATTTCTAATAGATGCCCTAACTTCCTCTGATCAAGTACAATCTCTGTCCCTTTAACAATGAACCAGATGAAATCTATATCTAACTTCAAATTTTCAAACAATTTCCTAACCAGATTGGGATATGTAGGTACCTCAAGAGAGAAAATCTTTTTCCATCTTTGCTGTTGTATCCAAGATCCAGTCCAAAAATTTTCTTTATCCAAAAACTAAAAACTAACCTTTCTTCCTATGACAACTACCTGTGAAGCCATAGAGACTCAATTTGGAGGAAAAATCGAAGCAGAAGGTGCGGGGTGGAGATCCTCGAGCTATCTCTTCCTCTTCATTTGAGCTTCACGTGGCATCTTTATCTCTTTCCTCTTCACGATGGTAGTGCGAGATTTGGGTGCCATTGCTCGAAATCCCATGGATTTGGGAGGTAGAAGGTGGTGGGGAGAGTTTTTGGAAGGTTTAGGAGTGGAGTTGAGAGAGGGTTTAGTCGGGTAGGCTCAGATGCAAATGAACAAGATTTTTGGAAAGCCGATCATTTTAAGTTAAAAACTGAGTCCTTGACTATCGAGTCGGCTCGACAGTCAAGTCCATTCGATGACACAGTCGAGCCGGCTCAAGCCACAGTTTCAGAAATTCAAAAAAAAATTGAAATCAATTCAAAAATTTTCGAAAAACTTGGATCAAGCCAACAAATACATAAGCAAGGAGTTATTGAGTGATTTTTCGTTAGAAGGGATCATAAATTCCTAACTCACCTCTAATCACATTAAATCTATCTTCATTCAAAAGTTTTATAAAAATATTAGCTAATTGATTTTTACTTGAAATAAATTTAAGTACAATGTTACTATTTTGAATATGATCTCTAATAAAGTGATGCTTAATTTCAATATGTTTTGTTCTTGAGTGTTGAATAAGATTTTTTTTGTTAAATTGATAGCACTTGTATTATCATATTTTAAAAAAAATTATTTTGATCAATGCCATAATCTTTAAGTTGTTGCTTAATCTAAAGAAGTTGAGCACAGCAACTTTCGGTTACAACATACTCGACCTTGGCCATGGACAATACTATTGAATTTTGTTTTTGCTAAATCAAGAGATTAAGTTCAATCCAAAAAATTATCACTAGTACTTTTTCTATCAATTCTACATTCTCCATAATGAGCATCAGAATATCTAATTAAATCAATTGAAGTTTGCTTAGAATACTATAAACTTAAGTTTTGTATTCCTATTAAATGTCTTAAAATTTTTTTAACAGCAAGTATATGAGATTCTTTAAGATTAAACTGAAATCTAGTGCATATGCAAATACTAAAAAATATATTAGATCTACAAGCAGTTAAATATAGTAAAGAGCTAATCATACCTTTATAAAATTTTTGATCTGTGCTTTTATTATTTTCATCTTTATCCAATCTACATGATGGGCTCATAGGCATGCCAATTTTCTTTGCACTCTCCATCCTAATTTTTTTTAATATTTTAGGATGTATTTGGTTTGGCAGATAAAATTTTTTTTCTTTATTTGTTTGATTTGAAATCTGAGAAAGAATGTTAGCTCCTCCATCATGCTCATTTCAAATTCACCCCGCATCAATTTAGCAAATTATTGGTCAAGATTTTTATTAATAGAACCAAAAATAATGTCATCTACATATATTTGAACAATCAATAGATCTGATATCTTTCTTTTCAAAAATAATATAGTATTTACACTACCTTTAGAAAAGTCATTGTTGAGCAAAAATTTACTTAATCTATCATACCATGCTCTTGGTGCTTATTTTAAACTATATAATACTTTATTAAGTTTGAAAACATGATTTGGATAAACATGATTTTTAAAATTTGGTGGTTGTTCCACAAAAATTTCTTCAGCAATAAAATCATTTATAAATGTACATTTTATATCCATTTGATATAATTTGAAGTCCATGTAACAAGCAAAAGTAAGTAGCAATTTAATGATTTCTAGTCTAGCTACTGGTGCATATGTTTCATCAAAATCTATTTCTTCTTCCTGATTATATCCCTTAGCAATTAGTCTTACTTTATTTTTTACTACATTATCATTTTCATCTAATTTATTTCTGAATACTCATTTAGTATTAATAATTTGATGGTCAATTGTCTACTCACTAATGTCCAAACATTATTTCTTTCAAATTGATTTAATTCTTTTTGCATAGTAATCAATCAATTATGATCACTTTTAGCTTTTTCAATAGTTTTAGATACTATTTGAGAAATAAAAGTAAGATAATCATGATTTTCTTTAAAGGTAGATCTAGTTCTTACACCTTGAGAGGGATTGCCAATTATAAGATCTTTCGAATGATTGTAGTCATACCTCTGTTCTTTGGATAGATTATGATGCTTTTGGTTCATACCTTTTTCTTGGATTTCTTCATAGTCATCACCATTTGAGTCTCCCTCTTCATTATGATCAGATTTGTCCTTCAAATAGAGCTTCTTTACTCCTTTTTCTATGCTCCGTACATTATCATTAAAAGCATCTTTCTTTTTTGAAGATAGGTTGTTAGTTTCATTAAAGATAATATGAATGACTCTTCAATAACTAAGATGCGTTGGTTGAAGACTCTATATGCTTAGTTTGATGTGGAGTATCCAAGAAAGATACCCTCATCAGACTTAGCATCAAACTTTTCAAGATTATCTTTTCCATTATTTAAAAAAAAATATTTATATCCAAAGACATGAAAATAGCTAATATTGATTTTTCTTTCTTTCCAAAGTTCAAAGGGTTTTCTTAAGTATTGGATAAATCAAAATACGGTTTAAAATGTAGCAAGCAGTATTTATAGCTTCAGCTCAAAAATATTTTGAAAATTTTTCTTCACATGACATAGTTCTAGCCATTTCTTTCAAGGTTCTATTTTTTCTCTCAACAACACCATTTTGTTGGGATATTCTTAGAGCTGAAAAATTATGTTCTATATCATTTTTATTATAAAATATTTTAAAATTTTAATTTTCAAATGCAGTACCATGGTCACTTCAAATTTTAATAATTGTAAAGTTCTTTTCATTTGAGATTTTTCTATAAAATTTTAAAAATACAGAAAATACTTCATCTTTATGTACTAAAAATAAAATCTAATTAAAATAAAAAAATCATCTATGATCACAAGTCCATATTTCTTTCCTCCTAGGCTTGTATTCCTAGTAGGTCCAAATGAGTCCATGTGAATCAATTCAAGTGGCCTAGTAGCTGAAATTATATTTTTAAATTTAAAACTTCTTCTAATTTGTTTATCAAATTGACATGCATCATAAACATGATCATTTTCAAAATTTAATTTAGGTAAACTTTTAACTAAGTCTTTTGCGATTAATTTTGATAAAGTATGCATGCTTGCATCATCTAACCTACGATGTCAGAGCCAACTAGTTTTTTGATCTTATCATCTTTAGCAACAAGGCATTGACCACTCTTTATGGCTATCTCATCAAGATCAACTAAGTAAATGTTGCCATACCTATATCCAATAAATCTGATACTATCATCAAAAGAGCTAGTGACTATGCATGAGAATGATTTAAATATCACTTCAAAGCCTTTATCACACAATTGACTTATGTTCAATAAATTATACTTTAAACTATCAACAAGTAAAATATTTTCAATGAAAGTGAAATGAGTGATTTTGATTTTATCATCCTAATGATTTTTTTAATCATTATCGTCAAAGGTTACCACTCCTCCATTTTTTCTCTCAAGGGTGATGAATTGATCCTTCTCATCCGTCATATATCTTGAACAGCCGCTGTCTAAATACCAAGCTCTTTTATTTTCATTGACTGCAAGACATTCCTGTAAAATAGTCAAGTGGCTGATTTAGGTATCCAAATCTTTTTGAGTTCTTTAGGGTTAGCATTTATGATTTTTTTTGGAATCCAAATTTTCTTTATAATTTTTCCATCAGATTTTCTTATGTTGCATGCATATGCTTTGTGTCTTTACCACAATTAAAGCATGTGACATGTGAAGTGAAATGTGATGATAATGAACTAGTGTAAAGATTCTTTAGGAATTTTTGTTTCTTGTTAGGATTGAAACCAATACCAACTTTATCATAGATGGCCTTTTGGTTATTTAGAATCATTTTCAGTTTTTCTGAACTACATGTAAATTTTTCAACCAATAATTTCAACTTTTGAACTTCCTTTCTTAATGAATCATTCTCTTCTACCAAGAGTTTGTTTCTTTATAAAATTTCTTCTTTTTCTTTAGATAATGTTTTTTCAGTCTTTGTTTTTAAACTCTTGTTCTTAATATTCATTTTTCTGAATTCATCCATTAAATCATGAAAAACATCTTATAGTTCCTCAAAAGTAAAATCTGAGATAATTTCAGAGGTTACCTCATCATCTTGTGCCATAAGACACAAGTTCACAACATTCTCATTTTCTTTATCAGAGCTGGATTCATTGCTGTCGCTCCAAGTGACAACCATTGCTTTCTTCTTTGACTTCTTAAAATTTTTCTTCAAGTTGAGGTAGTCAACTTTGAAGTGTTCTGATTTTCTACATTCATAGCATAATGGCTGCTCTCTTTTCTTTTCTTTTTCTTTGCTTGATTCACCTTTGATTGGTGACTTCTTCTTGAATCCTTACCTTCTTCTCCTTATGAATTTTTTAAATTTTTTTGTAATCAAAGCTATATCCTCATCCTTATCATCCTCTTCAGCAGACTCCTCTTCTTCTTCATTATATGCAGTAGATTTGAGGGTGATTGTCTTTTTCTTTCGGCTTTCATCTTCATTATGTTGTTTCATTGCCAATTCATGTGTCATTAGGGACCCAATCAGCTCTTCCAATGGTAGGATGTTCAAGTCCTTTGCTTTTTATATTATAATGATCTTTGCTTTTCAAGATTTTGGTAAAGACTTAAGAATTTTTCTCACCAAATCACTGTTAGAGTATGCTTTACTAAGACTTTTTAAATCATTAATGATATCTGCAAAGTATGTAAATATTTCAATGATTGATTCAGTGGGTTCCATTTTGAAAAGCTCATATTGGTGCACTAACATATTAATTTTCGATTCTTTTACTTGATTAGTGCCTTCATGAGTAATTTCAAGTCTATCCCAAGTTTTCTTTACAAAGTTGTAAGTGAAAATTTAGTTAAACTTGTTAGCATCCAAGGCACAATATAAAATATTCATAACCTTGGCATTTAACTGAATTGATCTTTTATCTTCTGTACTCCAATTCTTTTTAGGTTTGGTGATGCTAATGCCATCAACTATAATGGTGGGTGTGTATGGCTCATTGATTATAACACTCCACGTATCATAATTAAGAGCTTGAATGAATATTCTCATGTGGGCTTTTCAATACGTGTAATTTGTGCCATTGAAAAGTAGTGGTCGGTTAGTGGATTGCCCTTCGACAAATGAATCTCCCAATTGGGTTGCCATGATCTTTATCTCTTGATCTTTAAATCAATACCTAGCTAAAAATCAAGCTCTGATATCACTTATTGCCTAGCTAGACAACTCAAGAGGAGGGATGAATTGGATTATTAAATTTTTTTAAATTTAACTAAATATGGTAGAGCATAATTAAATTTAAGCTGTAAGTGAAGTGAATCAATGAGTAGAAAATAAATGTAATGGAAGAAGAAAATCATACATACATAAACACAACAAATTTATAGTGGTTCGATGCACCTCAAGTACCTACGTCCACTTTTCAAGTGATTCTTTGAAAATTTCTACTATAATCAATTTGATTATAGCATATTTGTTTTCACCGAACTCACAAATAAATCCAATTGGTTTTAACACAGGTCAACCAATCCAAACCTTTACAAGCCTCATCCCAAGGCTCTCTCAAACTAATCCAAATTTAGCACAAAATAGCCCTTCAACTTTCAGCTCCTGCTGAACCTTTTACAGCAAATAAAGAGAAGAAATTCAGTACCACAATAAAAATCCTGTTGCGGTCGATTTGTTGTCATTGAAGCTCTCTTTTGAGAATGCTTTGAATGTTAATAATGAATGCTCTTTCTCTTCTCTGAATGCACTCAGTAAAATTTAAAAAAAAAATATTGAAAGTAGGTGAACTCTCTTGAAGGCTATTGAATGCTCAAAGTGCTCTTTTTCTCATAAACAGTGCTCTTCTCTTGTTTTCTTACTTTTCCTTTTATCTTTTAATCCTTCCCTCCAAGCTCTGATTGATCTAAACTCAATTCTAGCCATTTTTGACTGTTGGAGTTAAAAAATTTTCTGGATGAAAATAGATTTCTGCAGAACTAGCCGTTATGCTTGTTAGAAGGTGTCGAGTCGATTCGAACTGGCTTTCGAGTCAGCTCGAGCTGCAGATATCAAAAATCAACATTCTAATTTTCTAAAAGAGCCAGCTCAGATCTTGCTTTGAGCTAGCTCAAGCTATAGATTTGAAAAATCATCATTCTATTCTTCTAAGAGAGCCGGCTCAGGTCTTGCTTTGAGCTGGCTCGAGCTACAGATCTCAAAAATCATCATTCTGTTCTTTTGAGAGAGCTAGTTTAGGTCTTGCTTCAAGCTGGCTCGACCTACAGAATCTAAAAACCACTTCTCTGTCATCTTGAGAGAGTTGGCTTGGATCCATTTCGAGCTGGTTCGGCTACATGCCAAGCCAAAGTATTTGAGGCATTTCGTGCCAGAGCTGGCTCGATTGTTGGATCGGTCAGTTTTAAATCTTTGAGATGGTTTTTCTTGCACCGATTGTCTTTAAAAATAGTTTCACTTGACTCAATTAATCTTCAATTATACTTGGAGTCTTTCAACGATATTTTTTCTCTACAAAAATATTCTTTGACATACTTAAAAAATATTAATATCAAATTATGCTCTAATATTTTATGATCATCAAAATTATTTTTGGGGACAACAATTAGCTCAAATGATAATTGTTCACACACTACTTGCTATAGCCACTCCTAAAAGATGGTCTTTGCATCAAATAGATGTAAAAAATACCTTTCTACATGGCAATTTTAAGGAAACTATCTATATGAAGCCCCGTCTTGGATATTATCCTCCCAGTTTGAATTTGGTGTGCAAACTTTGTAAGTCACTTTATGATCTTAAGCAGGCTCCTCGGGCATGATTTGAAAATTTTCATTCTTACTCTATATTCTACTAATTTTCAATAAAGTTCTAGTTACCGCTCATTATTTATTCATCACTCTACTAATGGGATAATTATCCTTTTATTATATATTGATGACAATGATTATAACAGGAAGTGATAACAAAGGAATTGTTGAGTTAAAAAGTTTTTTACAAGATTTTTTTCATATGAAAGATCTTGGTCCTCTCACTTACTTTCCTAGTTTGGAGATCTCCTACATGACTAATGATTTATTCCTTAGTCAAAAGAAATATATAGAAGACTTGATCAAGCTAGCTTATTTGACAGATAATAAGATTTGTACTACACCAATGGAACTTAATATGAAATTAAAGTGAGAAGATAGGTAGCATATATCAGATCTAACTTTATACAGATGCTTGGTAGGAAGTCTTATCTGTTTGACTACAACTATAGTATAAGTTGTGAATCAATTTATTTCTAATCCATGTTGAATGCATCTTACAGCATTATATTGTATCATTCGATATTTGAAAAGAACACTTAATCATGGCTTATTTTTTCCTTCAGATATTTTTCTTGCTTTTACTGCATTTGCAGATGCAGATCATACTGGATATCTTGACATAAGACACTCAACTACTAGTTGGTGTGTTTTGTTAGATTCATCGCCAATTTCATGGAAATGCAAAAAGCAAAATAGAGTTTTTAAGTTTTCAACAGAGGTAAAATATCGAGCCATATCATCGATTAGCTTTGAAATTGTGTGGCTTCGACGTCTTCTCATGGAACTTGAAATCCCTTTTCAACAGTCCACTTCTCTATATGCAGACAACATAAGTGCCATTCATATTGCCACTAATCCTGTTCATCACGAACGAACTAAGCACATTGAAGTTGATTGCCATTATATCAGAACACTTGTGTAAGACAAAACTCTAGATCTTTTTCATGTCTCATCTCATGATCAATTAGCAGACTTGTTTACCAAATTGATGACTTCTACTCATCATGCTTAGTTAGCAAATTGATGTTTGCTGATTCGCCACATCAATTTGAGGGGGGATGTATACAGCATAAGTCAAAATCTCAATAATCAATTAGCCAATCTAATAGAATAAGCTAAAATCATATTACTACCATATGATGTCATAGAATCAAGCGAAGGTGAAGAAGGATAAAAAAGATAGAATTAAATCAAGATCTCGATAAGTAAGGATCAACTATAATCTCAGCAATCAAGAAAATCTGTCATAACCAGCAATATTATCTTTAAATATTTTAATCTAATTTCTCTCCTCTTATTGTATATATTTCTATAGTTGTTTTCTATTTTTATACAGCCACACTTACCACTTTGGTATCGCCACACTTACCATTTTTTGTGGCTCATTGTGCTTAAATATTAATCCATGCTTGAAGGAAAGCAATAAGAAAGTTGACCACCAATTTTATTAGAGACAGCTGGAGAAGTTAGGGGACTTGATGCGGGGGTCACTATGGGCTAGAGTGATAATATAATCACTAGAGTGATAATACAATCACTAGAGTAGAAGACCCTCAGCAAGCCGCAGGGATCATTGGTGAAGTCCTATCCACCGAAGCATCTCTTCCATTATGTTTGAGGTTATAGCAGAGGGAGAGACAGTCTGTGATGGAGCCGATGATGTGGTTGGGGACAAGGGAGAGCTCAGTGAGGGTCGAGAGGTGATCAAGGCAGAATCGAGGTGGTCGGAGAGGTCATGGGATCTGATCAGGGGGTCATCGAGGGCTAAGGAAATGACATGGTCACTCGAGCAGAAGATTCTCAGGAAGCCATAGGGATCATCGGAGCAGAAGATCCTTCTCCGATAATTTTTCTCTCTATTTTTTTCCATTAATTGGGTTAGATGTAATTAGATAAACCAGTTACATATTTAATAAACAAGTTAAATGAGTCGGATCGATAACCTATTTATTAAATAAGACAAGTTTGGGTTTCAAAACCTGAGTTGTTTAATAAAAAAGTTAGGTTCAGTTTTGAACTTTTCTGATCCAATCCATAATTAAGTCAACTTGATTGCCACCCTTGCTCGCCAAGACTTGTCAAGGAAAAACAAGGGGGACTTCAATGAATTTCACCGTTGATTGATTGGGGTTGATAAGTGATACATAGAAAGGGGAGGGCCTTTTATATATCGAGTCCTAAGATTTTTGTCGACGTTCGACCAATCCTAGGATCCCATTCTTTAAAGGATTCAAAAAGATAGATGACTCCCATCAAGAGTCTTTCTCTCTCATTGCACATGTCGGTGCATGCTGGAGGCCCAAGTAGCCGATCCAGGCCAATCCAATTTGGACGAGATCTAAATAAAACGGTCTCTCACACCCTCTCCTTACTACCCTCATGCCCTCTATTCTTCACCTCTATGGCTCTAACTGTTGTTCTAAAGATGTTATAGGATTATTATGTGTTCTTTTTCACTGGAGGTTAAAAGGCAATGGCCTTTGGCCTCCCCCTCTCTTTAATATATCTCTCTCTCACCTGTTTTGGTTGTTGAAATAAATTTTTACAAAAAAATTAAAAATAATAAAATATTCAATTCTTCAATGATTTTTTAAATGACTAGAGACACCAATGGATCAGATTTGGATTGGGTTGACTAAAATCTATACCCATCCCATCATGAAAAAATCTACAACCATACCTGCTCAATACCCGTCTCAGGTCAAGTTAGGCCTCACAAAAACCCTCAAACCCTACAAACTATCATGCTCCTACCAAGATTAAGATCTCAAAAATCACATCGCCAATCTCGAGCTCCCTCATGTGGTTTCCTTCCCCATAGATCTCCCCACAAAGATAATGAAATAACAAGAAAGGGATGCAAAAAGCAAAAAAAATTAATGGGAAAAACCCTCCAATCTCTCTCAGATGCACTCCATCCACATAGATCTTGGAAAAAGAGAATAAAATGAAGAGAAATAGAAGCGAAAAGGAAAAAAATGATGGAAAAAGGCCTTACCTTATAATTTTTCCATCTTTTCATTTTTTTTCATTGATTTTTCCTATGGTTTCACCTAGTTTTTCTTTTGTTTATTCTATCAATAAGAGTCTCAATCGGGTGGTGGCTTAAAGTGGGGCCCTCCATTTTTTCCATCCTTAGGAGTCTCAATCCTTAAAGCAGGGCCCTCCATTTTGTCCATCCTTAGGAGTCTCAATCGGGAGGAGGCTTGGAGCAGCCAAACTTTTCTCTCTTTTTTTTGTCCTCAGGAGTCTCAATTGGGTTGGAGGCTTGGAGTGGAAAAATAGGGAAGCTTAGATGATGGCCAGGGAGAGGCTGAATAGGATTTATATATAAAAGTTAAACACACACACACACACATATATATACATACGTATATATATAGATATATAGATATATATATACATACATAAATACACATATGTGTATATATACATACATAGATAGATATATAGATACACACACATAGGGCTAGCAAAATATGACCCGACCCATCAATTCGATCCACCATAAATAGATTTGGATTTAGGCTAAACGGATTTGGATCATAAACAGATCAACCTGTTTAACCCGTTTAATAATTAGGTTGGATTTAAATTTTAGATATCTGATCCGTTTAACCCGTTTAATATCCAGATCAGATTGAGTCAGATAACCCATTTAACCTGTTTAACCTATTTCTGACCTATTTAATCCAATCTGTTTAATATGTTTAACCTATTTAAGATCCGTTTAACCTGTTTAAAACCTGTTTAATCTATTTTTGATCCATTTAACCCGACCTGTCTAACCTGTTTAACCCATTTAACTTGTTTAATCCATTTAACCTATTTAATAAATAGATTAAATAGATCGAATTGAGTTACCTACTTAATAAACAGGTCGGATTCAGGTTTAAATTTTTGATCCGTTTAATAAACAGATCGAATTTGGATTGATGATTTTCTGATTCAATCTGTTTATGACCCGACCCAACCCGATTGCCACCCTTACACACACACACACACATATATATATATGTGTGTGTGTGTGTGTGTATGTATGTATGTGTATAAATATGCATGTGTGTGTATACATATGCATGTGTGTGTGTGCATATATATGCATGCACGCATGTGTGTGCGTGCGTGTATGTACATATATATGCGCACGCATGTGTGTGTTTGTGTTAGTGTTTATATACACACACACACACACAAATACATACATACATACATACATAGATATACATAAACATGTACATATATAGATATACATATACATATATATAGAGCTAGGCTAGAATCAAGTCGATTAAATTTGAACTCAGATCCTGTCAGGTCAAAACTCTATAATGAAAATCTTACATCAATGATCTAAGTCATTAAATGTGATCTACTATCATAAAACTGCTTACATGCAAAAAATTATATGATTTGGAGATCCCTAACTTATGTATCCAGTAGTCAAAATTGAAGAGCCTAAATAAAATTATATTAGATATATATTTTGATCACTTGATACACAGAATAAAAATTTTCAAATCATATAATTTTTGATGTGCAAGTATTTATAAGATAGTAGATTATATCCAACGACTTGAATCACCGATATAGGACCTCCATTATTTAACTTTGATCTGATTGGATCTGAGCTCAAATCCGAACGATCGTACCCAAATCTGCCCCAATATATATGTGTGTGTGTGTATATATACATACATACATACAAAAATATATATATACATATATATATATATGTACATATAAATATATATATGTATGTATATATATGTATCTATGTATGTATGTATGTATATAGATATATATATGTACGTGTATATGTGTGTGTGTGTATATATGTGTATATGCATATGTATGGTATACGTATACATATATATATGGATATGTATATGTATATGTGTGTATATATACATATATATATATATATATACATATATGTATATATATGTATATATATAGATATATGTACATATATATATGTGCATATATACATGTATGTACATATATATATATATATGTGTATGTATGTATATATATATGTATATATATACATATACATATATACATAGATATATATACATATACACACACACACACACACACAAACACACACACACACACACACACACAAAAACACATATATAGAAATATATGTATATATATACATATATATATATACACATATACATACAAATATATACATATATAAAAGATATACATACATATATATGTATACACACACACACACACACACACACACACACACACACATACATATATATATATATACATACATACATACATATATAAATATATATATGTGTGTGTGTATGTATATATACATGTATGTATGTACGGGTATATATATATGTATACGTACTTACGTACGTGTGTGCATGCGTGCGTGCATGTATGTATGATGCATGCATGCATGTACATATGTAAGTGTGTGGAATCAGATTTAAGATAGGATATATTATTATCCATATTTATTTTAAATTTATTTTAGATTTTTTTCTTAAACTCATATCTATTTCAGATTTAATCAAATCACATAAAATCCATTTTGTTTGGATTTGATCGGAAAGGATATGTAATGGTGTGATAAAATTATATATATATATATATATATGCATGCATGCATGCATGTATATATGTGTGCATGTATCGAATTAGATTTGAGATAGGACATATTATTATCCATATTTGATTTAAGTTTATTTTAGATTTTTTTTGTTAAACTCATCTCCATTTCAAATTTAAGCGAATCAGATAAAATCCATTTTATTTAGATTATATCGGAAAGGACAGGTAATGGTGTGATGAAATTGTGTGTGTGTGTATGTATATATATGTATATATATATATATATGTATACATATATATATAAATATATATACATATATACACATATATATATATACACATATATATATATACACATATATATATATACATATATATATATTTATCTATATGTATATGTATATATATTTATCTATATGTGTGTGTGTTGTCTAGCTATGCAACCCAAGAAGGGGGGGGGGGTTGAATTGGATTTTTAAAATTTTAAAGTTAATTTAGAACTACGAGGATTAAATAACAATGAGCAGGATATATGCAGAGAATGATTTAAGCAAAGTATAGAAATTAGATGCAAGAATGCAAGAAGATAAGAAAATTTAGAAAGAGAGCAAGTAAGCACAATACAAACAAATAAGATTTATAGTGGTTCGGTGCCAATCTTTTACCTACATCTACTCCCCAAGCTCCTACTTGAAAATTCAAATCCACTAAATCGTATTCAACAAGAATACAACGTTAGTACCTCCGACTCTAGCTATCTCAAGCTAGAACACTTATTTTTCGGGTATAAGCCAACCCAATACAATCCGATTCAAGGTTCGGATCAATCTTTCCAAGTTTTGGAATCCTTCCGAAACTAAAAATCAAGACAAAACAGAGTATGTGAGTTAATCACATGAAAATATAAATTTAACTCCTTTAATGAGCAAATAAAATTTTAAATATACTTTACACAATAAGAAGGAAGCTTTTGTGATTTTTCTCAAGGTAGTTGAAGACTTGAATGAGCTCTTGAGGGGTTGGTGAACTTGAATTGAAAGCTTCTTTTGCTTGAAGAGGTCTTTTTGCTTAGGACTGAAATGAATGCTTGAAACTTTTTTTTTTTTGCTTCTTTTTTCCTCCTTTAAGTACCTTTATAGCTTCAATAGATGGTAGAGATAAATCTAGACTGAAATAGAGCCATTAGAGATCATTAAAAGAGCATTAAATACTATCAAAAAGAACTAAAAACTAGCCATTACGAAAGTTTCCATCACAGGGGGTCGACTCATGGGGTCGACCTCTGTGGTATAGAATAGAAAATCACTGTTCTGTATCTTTGGCCTACACAGCAACAGAAGTTGACTCATAGGGTCGACCTCTTTGGGTGTGCCAGCCAAAAATAGCATGCCGTTCAGCCCTTTTTGACAGGAGTCGACTCATAGGGTCGATCCAATTCTTTAAACTTGAATTTTTTTCAACATATTCATCCAAAAAGTATGAAATTACCTCCAATAGATCATAAATCTTCTATTCTTGCTCTTGAAGTTTTCGAATCAGAACTTGATAAAATTATAATTTTGCTCCAAAAATACAATAAATCTTTTTTCAAGTCAAAATCATTAGTAACCCCTCAAATGTATTGTAATCATCAAAATCAATTCATGAAGCAATAATCTCTCTCTTTTTGATGATGATAAAATACTTAAGCAAAAGCAAAATATAACATATATAAAGTATTAAACAAGAATTTTAAATTTATGAAGATGCATCACTTAAATATTGTAGCCAATTATTTGAATAAAATGCATTATGAGTACTTTGAAGATTAGTATTAAGATAGCTTATAAGATTATTTTCTTTTAATAAATTTGCTTTGATAATTTTGCTTATGGCTCGATTTTAGATAATTTGCTTATTGCTCGATTTTATTCCTCTACTCTCCCTTTTTGACAACATCAATTAAGATCATTACTCCTGCTTTTTAAGAAAAAAATGAAAGAGACTCCCCCTCACTATAGCAATCATAAAAGATATTTCAATTTACTCATTTAGAGGATATTATCTTTCATAATATTTCATAACACATATATGAGGTATTTTTCATATCATATAATTAAGACACTTCAATTTATGCCATTCATAAAAATCAATCCAAGGATATTCATAGAAGTTAAAAGCATATATATATATATATATCCAAAATATGACATAAGTGTCACAATACATATGAGTCAAGTCAAAGTACATATGCCATACAAAAGTCATGGATAACTAAAAAATATAATTATCCATGAGCCAATCAGCCGACACATACAAAGGCCATAAGTAAGATCCTAGACATAAAAGGCTAACTATGCTAGATCTAATAGATGTCATGGCTAGAGGCATCAGAAGAGTCAGAGATATGATGAGGAGTCTCAGGATCAAGGCCACGGATATGTTCTCGACCTCATCTGCCTCGACCATGGGTAGAATTACCGGCACGAGCAGAAGGGCGAGAAGATCCTGGAGCCTGAAAAACTATGGACTGTGCTAGGAGAGAAAGTCTGATGGTGCCCAATTGTTTCACAGCTCTCGTCATGGACTGCATCAAGGCACCAATCTGAGTAGAGACAGTCTCACTGGAGCCCTTGATCTCTCTCCTTAAAAAATTAAATCCACCCTCCAAAACTCCTCGAAGTCTAACCACCTTTGCAGACAGGTTGGAGACCTCTGTGATGTCCTCATGCGGTTGGGGATGGGCTAAAGCTAATACCTGCCTCTGCAAATCTAGAACTCTGTCCATCAGTCTCAGAACACATCCCTCAAGCTCCTCAAGTCGTATGGACTGAGCTGTGAGCATCTGAAAGATAGTAGAGATATGAAGGATCAAAGTCTGATCTGAGTCAGTCTGAGATGTCGATCTCTGAGCAAAGACTGAGGTGGCAAACTGCTGAGATAAAATAGAGACAATATGCTGGGACATCAAATCAATCTGATCATCTGCAAGTCTGAACTCTGAAGGATATACCCTGCTCCCTGACTGTGGAACTGAAGTTTGCCTCCTTACTGACTCTGAGGGACCAGTCTCGTGATTAGATACGACTGAATATTAGGAGATGCTCTGTGATCACGAGGAGGTAAAAACAGTCCCTCCTCCTCTGCTCTCTACTCAACACTCTTCGACCAACCACCATCAGTCTTTAAGAAACCCATGCGGTACAGTGTGTGACGGTTGATGGTGTCAGAGTGTGACAGTTTGGTGACTGCCTCCCCCTCAAAATAGACTCCGAATCTTCTAAAGATCAAGATGAGTGCCATACCATAAGGCAAGTGAGCCTTAGACCTATTCAGGGTCTCCCTCATGGCCTCAAACATCAAAGCAGAAAGGTTCAAGGGGGTCTCGGTGATCACATGGTACATGATGCAAATATCCCTACCAGATAAGAGGTCATGTCTGCCACTCCTAGAGACAAACAGTTTGGTTACCATGTGATGTAAAAGCCTCATCTCAATAAAAAAAATTTTTATTTCTAATTTATTCAAGTTTCCAATAAATGCTCTCCCTAAAATAGCACTTAATCCTTCTTCTTTGATTGGGAGTTCTATATGAGTATAGCATTCACAAGGTAAGTGTAAGATTTGTCCCAAATGCAATGGATCAAGAACTATGTTAACACTTTTCACCAAAGATTTTACTGTTCCATTGCAGTAACTCAAATTTAAGTAGAATTTTCTGACCAAATCAACATAAGTATTTTTCTTTAATAAACAGTAAAACTCCCATCCTTGATTTTTAATCTGTGATTCAATAGAGAACCCTTCTTTTTCAAAAAACTTGAAATATATATTCTTCTCGAGTTCCACTTTTCGATTGGAGAGAGGTACCTTACATGGACTGAGTGGAGACTGTGAAGAAGCTGGAGCAGGATTTGAAACTGGAATTGGAGCAGAAGAGGGCTCGATAGTCATTTTTTTTGCGCACATCTTCCTCTAACCTTCAAATAAATTTTCTTCTCTGCGGTAGCTTTGATTTGAGAGCCATTTTGGATAGAAAAGACTTGCAAATAGCTTAGGAGAGTTGATGAGTGGTAGAGTGGAAGAGATTTTTAGAGGAAGAGCAAAGATTTTGGAGAGATAGATCGTCAGTTTGGAGAAAAGGGTTTGAAGCTAGGGTAAGCTCGAACCGTCCAAACGAAGAAGAAAGAGAAGAGAGATTTAAATCCTAAAGGGATGATTTAAAGGAGAAAATTCGATGGAAAGAGAGATTTTAAGATGAGAGTGGAGAGGGAGGTGATCTTATTCGATGGAATGGGAAAGACGAACGGCAAAGGGGTCGGCTCTTTGCAATCGATGAAATCCCAATAAAATAAAGCCTGATGAGTTTTTAAAAAAAATTACAAGTTTACCTTAGGATCGACCCTGGGGGTCGACTCATGGTAAGAAAAATTTAAAAAAGATGGAAAAATTTTGAAAAAGCTTGTAACTTGAGGGAAGGGTGTCCATTTGAGAGATTGACCAAATGAAGGATAGTTTTGAGCTTTTAAGAAAGGAAAGATGTGAAATTAGCTCAAAAATAAATTGTTCAATGAATTTTTGGCAAATTGAACTTGGAATCGAAAGATACCCAAGCTGAAGGATCAAGGATTCCTAATTCTCTCCTAATTTCACAAAATCTATCTTCACTTAAGGCCTTGGTAAAGATGTCAGTCAATTATTTTTTAGTACATATATAATCAAGAATTATATCTTTATTTTGGACATATTCTCTTATGAAATGATGCCTAATTTTAATATATTTTGATCTAGAGTACTGAATTAGATTTTTAGTTAGATTAATAGCACTAGTGTTATCACATTTTATGGGAGTTTCATTGAGTTTGATACCAAAGTCCTTAAATTGTTGCTTAATCCACAGGATTTGAGTACAACAACTTTCGACTGCAATGTATTCGACTTCAGCCGTAGATAGTGCCATCGAATTTTATTTCTTGCTAAACCAAGAAATTAAGTTAACTCTAAAAAATTGGCAATTTCCACTAGTACTTTTTTTTTTAATTTACATCCAGCAAAATCAACATCTGAATATCCTATTAAGTTAATTAATGAGTCCTTAGAATACCATAATTCTAGAGTTTGTATACTTTTTAAATATTTAAGAATTTTTTTAATTATATTTAAGTGTGATTCTTTTGGATTTGATTGAAAGTGTGCACATAAATAAACACTAAACATAATATCTAGTCTACTAACAGTTAAATACAATTAAGAACCAATCATGCCTCTATAAAGTTTTGAGTCTATATTTTTACCTCTTTTATCCTTGTCAAGCTTACATGATGGGCTCATGGATGTACCAATTACTTTGGAGCTCTCCATTCTAAATTTTTTTAGTAGTTCTCTTGTGTACTTGCTTTGGGTGATGGAGATCCCTTCCTTTGTTTGTTTGATTTGGAGTTCGAGAAAGAATATAAGTTCTCTCATCATGCTTATCTCGAACTCTCTCTACATGATCTTAGCAAAATCTTGACAAAAAATTTATTAGTAGACCTAAATATAATGTCATCAACGTATATTTGTATAACAAGATATCATCATGATTTCTTTTAATGAAAAGGGTTGTATCTATATTTCCTCTTGAAAAATCATTGTTAAGCAAGAATTTACTTAACCTTTCATACCAAGCCCTAGGTGCTTGCTTTAAACCATATAGAGCTTTGTTTAATTTAAAAACATGATTAGGAAAAGCATGATTTTCAAAATCGGGGGATTGTTCTACAAAATTTTTTCAGCAATATAACCATTTAGAAAAGTACTTTTGACATCCATTTGGAATAACTTAAAATTCATAAAGCATGCATATGCAAGTAAAAGTCTAATTGCTTCTAATCTAGCAACAGGTGCAAAGGTCTCATCAAAATCAATTTCTTCTTCTTGATTATAACCCTTTGCAACCAATCTTGCTTTATTCCTAATTACATTTCCATGTTCATCCAATTTATTCCTATATACCCATTTTGTGCCAATTACTGGATAATTTATAGGTCTCGATACTAAAATCCATACATTATTTCTTTCAAATTGATTAAGTTCTTCTTGCATTGCATTGATCCAATTATAGTCTTTTTCAGCTTTATTTATGGTTTTAGATTCAAAATGAGAAACAAATGCAAAATGATTGTATGCATCTCTAAGTGAAGAATGAATTCTTACTCCATGTATAGGATCATCAATGATTAATTCTTTGGGGTGATTATGATCATACCTCCATTCTTTGGGTAGATCATTTATATCTTGAGGTTGTTCTTGTTGTTCTTCACCTTCATCATCTTGTTTTCATGTTCTTCTTCATTTTGAATTGTTGAGTCTTTTAGGGTGAGCTCCTTCATTCCTTCTATAAGAGGACTTGCATCATCAATACCTTTATTCTTTCTTGAAGGAAGATCATTAGTCTCATCAAAAATAATATGTATTGACTCCTCTACTACTAAAGTTCTTTTATTGAAAACTCTAAAAGCTTTACTAGAAGATGAGTAACTAAGAAAAATAGCTTCATCGAATTTTGCATCAAATTTTTCTAATCTTTCTTTACCATTGTTCAAAACAAAACATCGGCAACCAAAAATATGAAAAAATGTAATGTTTGATTTTCTTCCTTTTCAAAGCTCATAAGGTATTTTCTTTAGAATTAGTCTAATTAAAGCACGATTTAAAATATAACACGCCGTGTTAATTGCTTCCACCCAAAAGTATCTTGGGAGGTTGCTTTCACATAGCATGGTACGGACCATTTCTTCAAAGATTCTATTTTTTCTTTCTACTACCCCATTTTGTTGGAGTGTCCTAGGTATTGAAAAGTTATGGTCAATATCTTTTTCATCACAAAACTTTTCAAAATCTTGATTTTCAAATTCGATTCCATGATCACTTTGAATATTTTGAATTGAAAAATCTTTTTCATTAGTAACTCTTCGATAAAATTTTGAGAACACATGAAAAATTTCATCCTTATGTGTCAGAAAAAAAATCCATATAAAACGAGAAAAATCATCAATAATTATAAAGTCATAACATTTTTTACCTAAATTAGTAGTTCTAGTGGGTCTAAATAAATCCATATGCAATAATTCTAATGGCCTAGAAGTTGAAATAATATTTTTAGATTAGAATGAGACTTTTGTTTGTTTATCCAGTTGGCATGCATTACAAATTCTATCCTTTTCAAAATTCAATTTACGTAAACCGATAACTAATTCTTTTTTAATAAGTTTTGAAAGTGAATGCATGCTAATATGTGCAAGCCTACGATGCCAAAGCCAACTAATCTCATTAATTTTGACATTCAAGACTACTAGACATTGCATGTTTATCTTAAAAAGATCATTCAAATTTACCATATAAATATTACCATGTCTATGCCCAACAAATTTAATGCCTTCATCATTGGGACTAGTTACTATGCATAATGAAGATTCAAAAATAAC
>NC_026001.2:88317983-88387983 GCF_000442705.2 Elaeis guineensis | reverse complement strand
AAGGTAATTGGTGCGTAGTTATTTTAGATATCTATGAAAAAAATAGAATAAATCCAAGCACAAAATCTGAAAATATCCAGTGGTTTTATCCATGCTATCGATGCATCTCTTTATGATTGGGCAAGAGCCTTTCTTATTGAAGCAAAGCAAAGGGCATCACTTACCCCCATCTCTCTGTTTAACTCTTTTCTTCTTTTTCTTTTGGGTACTGTTGGTTCTTTTTTCTTTGATGTTTTGAGGAGTGATGCAAAGCAGGAACCAATTAACATTTAGGCCCACCCTTGTATCTTTATTATAATGTGTTATTGTATGTTTATGTAATAAAGTATAGAGTATGATGCCGAGTATCTAAAACTATCATCAAGTGTTTTAACGGTCTATCTGAATTATTAGACTAAAAATTCTATGAGATTCATGGGTTAGATCAAAATCATAAGATTACAAGTTGAGCAAGGCCTATATTCATAAATACCAAGAGTGTTTTGAATGGACTGCTTCGAATCCTATTGGGATAAAAAAAGCCTTAGTAGATCTTATTTTCTCCTTATAGATTTGGACCGGCCCACTCCAAAATCACTCCTAGATATTTATGACTATAGGCCTAGCTTAGCTTATATTCTTATAATTTTACTGCAGGTACTAGTCCAATCCATGAATCCTATAGAATTTTAGCCTAATCATCTAAACAGATCCTGATTAAAATCCAGTGCTCTAATGTGCTAACTTGCTTAAAATAAGATTTTTATCTGTGATCAAGAACATTGACCTAGCTTGTTTATCATTCTAGAGAATAGTGAGAAACTTTTTAAATTTTTTGTAGGGTATAATAGTTGACAAGATATTTTTTTATTGTATAATGTGAATTTGAAATTACAATCATTTTATACAATATATTAACTATGTCAATATATTTGATTTTATACTTTCCATCCATGAGACAAGTGTTTGATGATGACACTCAAACTAATATTGGACATGTCTTTTATTCAGAATTCTTAAGTAACAAGCTAGATTAATTAGCTATTCAAAGCTAGTTGATTAGTGAATTGTTTAAGTAACTATTTGGGAGATTCAGTCTTTAACCAGTTATGTGTAACAAATGGTAAATAAGATTAACTCTTCAAAGATTGGTTAAAATTAAAGTTGCACACATCATAGGATTAGCATAGGACACTTTGACTATATTAAATGAATTATATGATGATATATCTTCTTCTAAGTTGTTGATCTATTAACACTTAACCTCATGCGAGTGATTACAATGAGCATTTAAACCATCCTCACCCCTTTTTAAATTTTTGGATAAATTTTAGAAACACTCCAATATTGGTTCGATTTCACTTACACTCCATGTACTTTAAAAAATATCAAATTGACTTTTTTAGTTATCGAAATGATTCAACATGATCTTGCCATCTATCTCTATTAACAGTATAGTATCACATAACCATCATGTAGTACCATTATTTTTATAAATATCCATACTACCATTAACATCATATAAATCCTAAATCAAATGAAAAGGAGAAGAAAACCCAAATCAAGTGGGAGGAAATGGAGGGGTGTGGAGGAGAAGAAGACTATAGAGGATCTTAATCAAGTTTTCTATTTTTCTTTCCTCTCGAAATAGAAGAAAAGGAGAGGACAAAGAAAGAAAACACACACCCACAATAAACTTTTTCCTTTCCACCTCTTCTCCAACTCCATCTCTCTCCCATTCTCCAACCACTCTATTAATAGTAACATACGAGAAACTATTCTAGCTTCACTATTAGTCCAATTATTTGGATAGTTTCTTTCATTGTTACTTTTCCAACAATATTATATTGTCATGTTTCACTGTTGTGCTTTTTCATTTCAGAATGTTTTATCTAATATTTATTTAAGCCAAACTTGGATGCATTTTAGGGCATTGAACTTTAATTAGGCAGCTAATTTTTAGCTAGTTGTTTGAGCTAGACATTCTAATTCTTGGATATTCATATCATGCACCAACTATATTTATTATATTTCAGAAAATATTAGGTTAGTCTTCTATATAAAGAATATTTTCAACAAGGTTTATAGAAAAGTTATTGGTTCTTCTATCTGTAATATCTTCAGTCAAACATATTTATGTATGTATGTATATGTATAAATGTGTGTATGTAAAAGTATATGCACATGTCAATTTAACTAGTCTATAGATAAACTCTCTTTCAACTAGTATATATTAAGGCCTTTTTACTAATTTGCTTTAGTAGGATAAAAATAAATCTACATTCAGAATGGTTTAGATGTTCATGCACAATCATCTTTATGACTGTTCATGCCATTTATATGAATAGATTTATTTGTCCGCTTGTTTTGGCAAACTATGAGATGTGCTTTTGTGTAATATATACTAGTTGCATGAGTCATATACTTTTTTTTTTTTTGATATCTTCATTTTTCCTCTCCAATTGTTTAGGAGATGCTTAGTCAGATTTTTGTTAGGGATAGTAGTGATTTTTTTCTCCTTCCTCACTGGTAACCCCTCTTTCTTTTCCTCCTCATCCTTCTCCTTCTCCTTCTCCAATCCTACCCATGAAGCAAATCGACGTTGTCATCCCCCTCCATACTGACCTTCGTGATACCAATCTCTCCCTCCATGGTAGCTCCCTCCACCTCCATCCCTTCCTATAGTGACCCCTTCTCTTCTCCTTCCTCCTCATCATCCTTTTATATGGACGAAGGATATTTTCATCCGTTGAAATGGCTAGCTAGTGTCATTTGCTAGTAAATACATTGTAAGACCATATTGGAATATTTTAATAACTAGAAAGTTCAGTTTGATGTTTTTTAAAGTACAGAGGATATAAATAAAATTGAACTAAAGTTAAGAAAGTATTTCTATAATTTATCTTAAACTTTTCGATGTTGCAGGCATTTTTGGATGATGCCTCCGGAGCAATGCCAACATCTTTCTATGATTCTAAAGCTTATGAATGCAAAGAAGACAATTGAGCTGGCGTGTACACTGGTTATTCACTCCTCACAACAGCACTAGCATTACCCAAAGATGGCAAGGTTTTTCAACTTCCTTAGCAACACTAAAAATATGTTGTGTTCACTTGTTTCTATTTACTAGTAGTATCATTGCCTATTTCAAGTATGGTTATGAGGCCACCAAACATATGATTTTTGGGTTTTAGGCATTTGTAATGCCTAGATCATGATCACCTATTAGATATTTTTTATTAAAATGCTCCATCATTGATTTGGAATCATAAATATTTACTAAAAAATTAATGTTTAGTTATAGTCTAACCAAAACACATGTTTAGAGAAAGTCAGTCAACATACTACATTAAAATTTTTGGTAAAAGATTTAATGATTGATGGATCATCCAAGTTAAATCACACTACTAGTTTTGATCTACTCTCGTGAAAATATTTAGAATAGAAAATTTATATCTTCTATGGAACTTCAATGTATACAATGAAAACCTGCTTTAATCTCTAAACCTGATACCTAACTTCACATAGATATTGTGCCATGTAATAGGCACATAAGTAGAAGTAGCTTATTGTTCCAGAATTAGAGGTCTAAAAATAGCTTACTATTCATTCATCTGTGTTTTAGATCTTAAATACTATTTCAAGCTAGAAATAGGGTTGCTATTGAGATACTGGGTCCCTAAGATATCTCTTACCCATTCAACAATTGGCCAAGTGAATAAGTAAACTTTAAAATGGATTAATTGAATATCAATTTTATGAATATGATCTTTAAAGTGAAGGCTGAAATGGAAAATCCCTTCCCCTTTTTTTTGTATATTATAGACACTAGAAAATCTTTTACTAAAGATTTAAAATTTAATGCATAATCTAGTCCATGTTATGTTTCTACTTATTTTACATCAAACTAGATATATTTTGAGTTAATTCAGAAAAGATACATTTAAACACATCTGCAAAATTTTACGATTAAACAGTATTATTGAAGTTATGAATGCACATTAGAAAACAATGCTCCACAATCAATATCTTTAGAAAGAATTGAGCAATAAAAATTTAGTATTCATGACCCTTTATCTTTCTTGTTCATACTTTGTTGTAGGTCACAGCAATTGACGTTAACAGATCAAACTTCGAGATGGGCTACCATTTATTCAAAAAGCTGGAGTTGAGAACAAGATTAATTTTATTGAATCAGAAGCTCTCCCTGTTCTTGATAAAATGCTTCAGGAGGTAGCTTTCATCATATATCAAGTATAATATTTTTTGTGGTGTATAGTGATTTTCTTTTGCTCTAGCAATAAAAGAAAGAGTTGTGTCTTTAATTAATAAAAAAGCTTAACATAGGTTAAGCACATAGGTGTCCCTGTAAAGCTTTGCATGTGTCTGGAGAACCAAAAATTTAATAAAAAAAATAAAATAGAAGTGTTCTAGATATAAATCATAAATTTTTGGGTTTGAGCAGATGAAAAATGTTTTATATAATAAACAGAGCTAAGCCAATATACATAATACATAATATATATATATATATATATATATATATATATAATATATATATATATAAATATATATATATATATAATATATATATATATATATATATGTCTGTATGTATGTATGTATGTATATATGTATGTATATATATATATATATTATATATATATATATATTATATATATATATATATATATATATGTCTGTATGTATGTATGTATGTATATATGTATGTATATACACATATGTATATATATATATATGTTGTATGTATGTATGTATGTATATATGTATGTATCTACACATATGTATATATATATATGTCTGTATGTATGTATGTATGTATATATGTATGTATATACACATATGCGTGTGTGTGTGTGTGTATATGTATATGTATATATATTATGTATATATATATATGTGTATAGACATATATATATGTATGTATGTTGTGTGTGTGTGTGTGTATGTATATTATGTATTATGTGTGTATATATATGTATGTATGTATGTGTGTATATATATGTATGTATGTATGTATGTATATGTGTGTATATATATGTGTGTGTGGTGCGTGCGTGCGCGTGTGCGTGCGCACGCGTATGTGTGTGTGTGTGTGTGTATATATATATATATATATGCGTGTATGTGTGCGCGCGCACGTGCGCCCGCATGCGTAGCATAATTAACAAATTTATTAAATCTTTTGATAACCACTTTTAAGGAGAGATATATCAACATAAAAGAGACCCATAAAAAAATTCTACATCTTCCTTTTGTTACAAATAGATATGCACATTCGCATGAGTGAATAAGTTAATTTCTTGCTATCTTGCTATTGCTTTTGGAAGATTGCCATGCAATATTTGGATGATTTTTAAGTAGATAGAATTATTATACAAGAGTTTCAACTCTTATTTACTTTGCTCTTAAGAAAGGGTCATTACTCTTATTTATGTTAACTTTGAGAAAAGATTAGGACTCTTATTGGCATCTCACTCTCATTATCTTAAACCAAGCCCTCAAATAATAGAGAAGGCTTTGCAATCCAGCCAAGCAAAGTTAAAAATTATAGATTAAAAAAAAAAAAAAACATTTGACTCCTAAGTTTCTAGGTCTATAGCTCATTCCAGTGAATCTCTACAGCATAACTCCCAAAATAGATTAAATCTGATGCATCCATATTACAAAAGTATCCTGGTGTAGCATAATGGCCTTCATATTATAATCTTAACGGGGTCCTTGACGTTATAAATACTATATTTTTCTATTTCATATATTAATAATGAACATTTAAATAATGACAATTATTTGGCTGTTAGTTTATTATCTTAGCTTGTTCTATAACAAGGATATTGACTTTTTAGACCATTTTCCGTGGTCACTAAACAAAACAATCTGTCATAAATTTGATCTTTTTTATTTTGCTGGTTGACAGAAAATAGGTCTACAACTTTTATTAGGTTAACACATCTCACATCCAGCTTGAATCATCCATTTGGAACTAGAACAGGTACAAGATGACATCAGATTCAATTAATTAATAATTGGCTTGGAGGGATTTGAATTGATGACCTTCAGCAAACTTGGTTTTGATGTCTTATCATATCATTAGATCCTAAATGTCTGAGGTCCTGTTTTGGCATTCCTCTTTTTGTGTTTTTGTTTTCCTAAAGAGTAGTGAAATTCCAAGTGAAGCTGGACATGGAAGACACAGCATTTCCTCATAACTTATGCTAATCCTTGGTTCTACTTTCACTTGTTTTTAAGCAACAATTTTTGCTTCCAAAGCCTCTGAAAAATTTCTCTAATCAATTTGACAACTCAAAAGAACTTCATTATATGGTTTGCCAGTCTAGTGCATTTTCTTTTTTTGCACCTTTGAAGCTGAAAAACACAAAATAAAAGCAATCCAAACAGGCTTTAAGCTAGTAAAGAAAGTTACTAATGCATTTTCCATCATTTCATTCTTTCCATGAGGTCCCATAACAGCAATTATCAATTGGTCCAAATTGTGTTAATCATTTATAAAGTTGAGTTTGTAATCTTTTGCATGATACAATATGTTTGAATTAGAGTGTTGCAATTCCAAAATTATATATGCTTATGTGGATGCTTGTTGTTCTAACTGTATGTACTTACTCAAATTTAAAGGTTTCTTTTTCATACATTGTTGGCGCTTATCAATATCCTTTGCAACAATTAAATATATCTAATTGAACGAAATTTTAAGTCAATAAAGAATACATATGCTACAGATCAAGATGCAGACTAGCCTAATACTTGTAAAATTTTGATCAAATTGACAATCTAATATTTTTTGACTTCTGCATGTGTAATTCATGTGTCAAATAACTAGTAATATGAAAATAATGACTCGTAGCACGGTGTGAAATTAAGATAACAGGGAGATAGGAAAGCATAATAAAGCAACACACAAAACAATATACTATTTTGCTAATAAATACTCTCTGAACGTATACTGCTGAACTCACCTTTTATACAGACCCTGATACAGCCAGTCCCTTTCCATTAAACTCCACCAAGTACCATTTTATTCACATGCGAACCTCTTCACCAGTTGTCTCTCATTTCTTACTTTCTTTTCCAAGCTTATGTTCCGATATTTATCAAACAAAGAGCTCAAAACATGGCATATGACACCTCTAATTGGGGTTCATATGAGAACATCCTTTCAACCAATACACAGCCCACACTAGATATATTAAATCACCAAGCCATATACCTTACCTACACTTCCTACTCTAGGACTCAAGACAAGATCTTCTCAAACTTTAAATCCAAGTTTGAATTAGACTTCCAACAAAAGTAAATTTATTGTCAAATTAATTTATATTCTAATCATTTTGTTTTTTATTTATTACCTAAGTACCATCTTTACTTAAATTATGCAAATAATAGCTGAAAGTGTAGTGTTTATTTTGTCAAAGAAGCAAGGATCAAATTACTTTCAAATCATCTTCTCTTAATACAACCACGATACACAGTCTCAGACACTCTTCATACATGCTTCGGGGTTCTAAAAAATATGTTGCTCTCGTCTCTTGACAAGCAAGCATATTGCTTCTATTCTGATTTATATTTTGAGCGTAAACCTTCAAAGAACCTAACAAAGTGGGATGCTTGAAAGGAATACAATATTTTTGTTCTAAAACTAAATGCCACCATATGTTTAAACTATCATTGGACTTTCAACCAAGACAATTTGTGAGTGAAACTCTCTATATAGGAAGCTACTACCCTACGATCATGATAACGGAATTCTGCTAATAACTGCAGGTAAAAGAAGATGAGTTGTTTGATTTTGCATTTGTGGATGCCGACAAGTTCAATTATGGAGAATATCATGAACGCTTACTTAAACTTGTGAAGATTGGAGGAGTTATTATCTATGATGATACTCTTTGGTCGGGTCGTGTGGTTGCTCCAGTGGGTACTCTTTCTCAGTATGATGCAGAAGTCAGAGACTATTTTCTGAAGTTTAATGATTTTTTGGCTACTGACTCTCGGGTTGATATGACACAAGTTTGTGTTGGTGACGGATTCACCATCTGTAGGCGGCTTATCTAACTATGTGGTTTGATTACACTCTTCATGTGTGTTTTGATTATCAAAAAAATAGTGGGGATATTCTCACTATAGATATTTTCTATTTTTAATTGGATCACATCATCTGTAGGCATCTTATCGAATCATGTGGTTTGATTACACCCTTTATGTGTGTTTTAATTATTAAAAAAAAAGTAAAGTTTCTAGATATTCTTATTATGGATTAGTTTTCATTTTTAATTGGATGAAAAAATATATGTCCAATTCAATATTTGCCCATATCTTAATTTATTGGCCTGAGACCTCCCTTTGTTTCCACCAATTTTATGATGCACCCATAGGCTTGTGAACTCCTTTGGCACTCCTTTACCTGTTTGATGTGCAAGGATGACAATCTCCTCTACCCAACCACATAATGCCTCAAGAAGGGGGAGGGGGAACCCCTAGCACAGGTCCCATGTAACCTTGGTATCCCTAGTAAGGGACCTACATGACTGAGAAAGCTGAGACAGTCTCTCATAGCACCATATCATAGACTTGCGATCCAAAAAAGTTAAACTATTAGGTAGAGGACCGACCCAAGCTTGTGAACCTATATCGCACCTCTTTATCAGTGATGTGGGACCATGACATATAGCTCAATTTACATTGCACATTTTAGCATACTTGGTTTGATTTTTCTTGTTCCAACATAGTATCAAAGCTCAGATTTCTGGAGAATGTGAGTTCAAGTCCCCTTGAAGTAATTATTTATCTAGTCAACCAGGTTCTCATTTTGACCCAACTCATTTATCCCTTCAAGTGTTCCATGCATGTTGCATGTTAGAAGATGGATTTACTAAGCCTAATATGGCCATAGTTAAGTTTTTAGGTAAACTAAGGTAATTTACATTGTTCCATTACTAGGAGCTTGTATCTCCCCGCTTCTTCTTTGCTCAAGCTTAGAGCATACTTTGATGCTAACTATGCTAGTATATGCTATTAATTGTAACCATATTATTAGTTATTGTCTTAGTGATTCTTGGATTTCTTGGAAGCTTAAGAATTAGAAAATAAATCTCTTATTCAGGTGATAGAGTATGATGCCATTGCCAATAATAGTGTAAAGATCGCTTGTTGACACGGGTGATTGTTACTGGCACACCTACCTCACTATTTTGAGAACTTGAGTATTGTTCAAATAGCCAACAGTGAGTTCTATGATGGTGTCCAGTATATAGAAATTGATTATCATTTTTCTTGATATTATTGTATCACTCATGCACTCTCGATCATATATCTTCTCAGTAAAACAAATTCCAGATTTCTTAAAAAAATTGCACATAGCATAGAGATTCTCCTTCCATGTGCAAAGTTTGATGTTAGACTTACAAATTTGGTGGTATATTACGGGTGCACATGTACGTGCATACAGTACATGTCACGCCCCAAATTCGGGACATAACATGATCATGCTATTAAAAGATGGAGCCCACGATAATACGAAGTCAATCCATCATAATCATCTAAAATTCATCAAATAAAAAGATTCAATTCCATTATTCATCAAATAATCGAACCAATATTGGTTTAGAGCATCTAAATCCAAAAGCAAGTACCAACCCGAATCTTAATATTTATAAATAACTACAAATCTATGATTATAAAATAATTAAACTTCTGCTACCAAATTTTCAAGCTTGCTATGCAGATCTTCAAGTCTGGATTCCTTTTTGCCGATCCTAACCTTATTCCTCTGTTCAAATAAAAAGAAAACAAAAAGAATATAAGCTATACTAGCCCAGTAAGTAGAACTTGCGCTTTCTTATCGGATCAAACATAAGTTTTTCATGATAATGCACTATTTAGAAAATAACAGGTAATACAAAATAAAGCATTTCATAGAGCATATAACAAAACAAGTTATAAACTCATCATGCATGCATAAATCATGTATATTTCCCAATCATGAATCGTAAATCATTTTCATCATATATTCATGTCATGTTTCAAAACATTGCTCATAGATATTCGTGCTAAGGTCACTATTATACCCATGACAGAGCCATGTTTCTTAATCAACAGAGTTTTTAATTCATGTACCAACTTTATATCCGCTGGTAGGGCCATGTTTCGTGTGGATGCTAGCTCCGGATGTTAACCTTCTCGAAGGAATTCATTCATAGCCATCTGAGAGCTTTTGAAATCATTATATCTTTTTCTTAAAGCATACATATACATAGACGGAAAAACAATAAAATTCATGCTTCATAATCATGCTATTTTCATAAGACATATTCATAAAATTATTGCTCATAATAAAACATTCTTTTTCATATTACATATGTCGATCCTTATTTTATGAAAAATTATGATTTCATCAATAGCAATTTTTTGCATAAAAATATGGTCATTTAAAAAATAAATAAGGAGCATAAGATCTACTTACCTCGTTCATTTTAGATCTTCAGATTTCGTTAGAAGAATCAGCTAATCCTATTTAAAATATCAAATCATTATCTAATTCTATTTCATAAATATAACAAGATTAAATTATAAGGAAAGAGAACTGTTGACCGGATGTGTCGGACCATCCAGATACCAGGGCAATTCAGGATCTCTGATCTGAGGGTCAGATTCAAGTGACTTGATCAAGAAATTGTGAAGCACAGATTAGATCAAGATCAATCAATAGAGTTCATTAATAATGAATTTGAAAGATACTTGATATGATCAAATGAGGTTGATATACAGTACGGATATCAAAGCAACTTTGGATCATCTTGTTAGAGTCAACATGAGCTCCTAAAAGATGAAGGCATGACTTGGTACAGGATTCATAGACCTTCTTAGAGAGAGAAAGTTAATTATGAGAGAGAAAGTAGAGAGAGAAAGTAGAGAGAAAATCTTCGTATCCTTCAAAAATGACAATCATGATTGAGATCATCAGTGGTCATATCAGAGTGACTTAATATGGATTAACCATGATTGATGTTATCAATTTCAAATAAAGATCGGATCGGGATCCAATTTTGCATGAATTTTGGAGCAATTTCAGGTTATCATATTTTCATCTCAAGTTTATCCTAAGATCTATGATGCAATCAGAGAGAGAGAGTGACCCTAGAGAGATAAAATCCATAAAAAGAGATAAAAGGTCTAGAGAGAGAAAACAAGAAAAAAATTTAGAGAGAGAAAATGGAGAGAGAAGGTAGAGAGAGGAAGTCCAATTCTAGAGAGAGAAAGACTTAAGAGAGAGATGAAAGAAACTTTCTCTCATGTGTATTTTATTATTATTATTATTATTATTATTATTATTATTATTATTATATATTTTTCTTTTCTTTTCTTTTTTTTCTTTTTTTTTTTTTCTTTTCCTTTTATTATTATTATTATTATTATTTTATGTTTGGACTTTGTGGGCTGGTTTTGGGCCTAATTGGATCAGGTTATCACATTCTACCCCCCTTAAAAAAAATTTTATCCTCAAAATTTAATATACCTTCATTTTCAAATAAGTGTGAATATCTCGTCTTCATATCATCTTCAAGCTCCCATGTAGCCTCTCTCTCTTCATGATTATTCCAGTGAATTTTCACATACAGAATGATGCGCCGTCTTAGAACTTTCTCTTTTCGATCAATAATTCGGAGAAAAAATTCTTCATAGATTAAATCTTCATGAACTTGCAATGGCTCATACTTTATCACATTATTTGGATCAGGTACAAATTTTTTTAGTAGTGAAATATGAAAGACATTGTGCACTTAGAATAAATCTGGTGGTAAAGCTAGTTCGCAAGCAACATCTCCAATTCGGCTCAAAATTTCAAAAGGTCTAATATATCACGGACTCAGCTTGCCATGTCTCCCAAACCTTATGACACTTTTTGTAGGTGATACTTTTAGAAAAATATGATCACCAAAGTAAAATTTTAATTCTCTTTTTTTTTATCTGCCCAACTCTTCTGTTTATCCTGTACTGCTTTGAGTCTTTCCTTGATCAGATAGATTTTTTTTTCTCTAGCATCCTTTTTATTATCAGTAAAATCCTTTCTTATTTACGACTAACGTATTTCATAATATCTTTTGATTTAAAAGATTAATATTTCTAATCAATTCAGATCATCATACTTTTGCTGTGCACTCTGATCTCAACTTACCAAATTATCTAAGTCTATCAAAAATAAAAGATATCTTTGTATATTAAATCAATCAGAGATAGATCCAACTTTCAGATTTCATATACAATTTAGGATAAAATTTAAGGTTTTCTTGTCATTACTATCTCTTAGGCATAGTACATCAAAATTAAATTTTTATCCACCTTCTATGTTTGAACTTATTATATAAGCTTCACCACTCCTCAAGAATCCAATATGTCTAGAATTAATTTGAGTTAACCTTCGATTTATCTTACAATCATTTAGACAACTTCCAAACCAAATTTTCTTTGCAAAGAAATTAACATCAAAATCAGCAAAGTTATCATGTCTTTTATCCGTATAGGTTTAGCATTCCAATGTCATCAAATATACCTAACATAATATATCAATACCTCCCACTTCATTCTAGGGTCAACACTTCTCGTACTCAGGTCAACCTTGCTAATTGAAATTTAAGATATAACTCGTCAATTCTATTATAGACATCATATGCCACTTATGTATAAATTTCATCATAATACCTATTGATTCGAAATCAAATTATTGAATCCTTTCTTTTATATCTATCATGTTCCTCATGATCTTCGCCTCAAGTTCAAATATACTAAAGTCATAATCCCGAATAATGATAATCTTAACTTCAAAATACCACTTAAGTCATATTCTCTAGTGATCATAATCTAAACTTTATATCATTCTATCACGTCCTTAATGATCATAATCTTAAGCTCTGATATTATCCATTATACTCCACTCGGTCACATCCTATTGATCATACATAAAATTTGATATCACTTTATAATCTCAATGATCTTAAACCTAAGCTCTGATATTATTCTATCATATCCTAATCATTTATATTATAATTCCCAATGATTATGACCTAAGCTTTGATACCATAAAATATTATGTCCCAAATCCGGAACATAACACGGCCATGTTACTAAGGATGGAGCCCACGATAACATGAAGCCAATCCATCATAATCATCTAAAATCTATTAAATAAAAAGATTCAATTCCATTATTCATCAAATAATCAAACTAATATTGGTTTAGAGCATCTAAATCCAAAAGCAAGTACCAATCCGAATCTCAATATTTATAAATAACTACAAATTCGTGATTATAAAATAACTAAACTTCTGCTATCAAATTTTCAAGCTTGCTATGCAGATCTTCAAGTCTGAATTCTTTTTTACCGATCCTAACCTTATTCCTCTGTTCAAACAAAAAGAAAACAAAAAGAATATGAGTTACACTAGCCCAGTAAGTAGAACTTGCGCTTCTTTATCGGATCAAACATAAGTTTTTCATGATAATGCACTATTTAGAAAATAACAGGTAATACAAAATAAAATATTTCATAGAGCATATAACAAAATAAGTTATAAACTCATCATGCATGCATAAATCATGAATATTTCACAATCATGAATCGTAAATCATTTTCATCATGTATTCATATCATGTTTCAAAATATTACTCACAAATATTCATGCTAAGGTCACTATTATACCCGTAACAGGGTCATGTTTCTTAATCGACAGAGTTCTTAATTCATGTGCCAACTTTATACCCGCTGACAGGGCCATGTTTCGTGTAGATGCTAGCTCCGGATGTCGACCTTCCCGAAGGGATTCATTCATAGCCATCTGAGAGCCTTTGAAATCATTATATCTTTTTCTTAAAGCATACATATACATAGATGAAAAAATAATAAAATTCATGCTTCATAATCATGCTATTTTCATAAGATATATTCATGAAATCAATGCTCATAATAAAACATACTTTTTCATATCACATATGTCGATCCTTATTTTATAAAAAATTATGATTTCATCAATAGCAATTCTTTGCATAAAAATATGATCATTTAAAAATAAATAAGGAGCATAAGATCTATTTACCCCGTTCATCTTAGATCTTCAGACTTCGTTAGAAGAATCAGCTAATCCTATTTAAAATATCAAATCATTATCAAATTCTATTCCATAAATATAACAAGATTAAATCATAAGGAAAGAAGACTGTTGACCGGATGTGTCGGACCATCCAAATACCAGGGCAATTCAAGATCTCTGATCTGAGGGTCAGATTCAAGTGACTTGATCAAGAAATTGTGAAGCACAAATTAGATCAATATCAATCAATAGAGTTCATTAATAATGAATTTGAAAGATACTTGATATGATCAAATGAGGTTGACATACAGCACGGATATCAAAGCAACTTTGGATCATCTTGTTAGAGTCAACATGAGCCCCTAAAAGATGAAGGCATGACTTGGTACAGGATTCATAGACCTTCTTAGAGAGAGAAAGTTAATTATGAGAGAGAAAGTAGAGAGAGAAAGTGGAGAGAGAATCTTCGTATCCTTCAAAAGTGGCAATCATGATTGAGATCATCAGTGGTCATATCAGGGTGACTTAATATGGATAACCATGATTGATGTTATCAATTTCGAATAAAGATCGGATCGGGATCCAATTCTACACAAATTTTGGAGTAATTTCACATTATCATATTTTCATCTCAAGTTTATCCTAGGGTCTATGATGCAATCATAGAGAGAGAGTGACCCTAGAGAGATAAAATTCATAAAAGAGATAAAAGGTCTAGAGAGAGAAAATAGGGAGAAAATCTAGAGAGAGAAAATGGAGAGAGAAGGTAGAGAGAGGGAGTCCAATTCTAGAGAGAGAAAGATTTAAGAGAGAGATGAAAAAACTTTCTCTCATGTGTATTTTATTATTATTATTATTATTATTATTATTATATATTTTTCTTTTCTTTTCTTTTTCTTTTTCTTTTTCTTTTTTTTTCTTTTCTTTTCCTTTTATTATTATTATTATTATTTTTTTTTTTTTGTGTTTGGACTTTGTGGGCTGGTTTTGGGCCCAATTGGACCAGGTTATCACAGTACATGCATGCATGCATACCTACATGCTTCAAGCTTTTCATTTATTGCTACTTCACCGAGACCCACATGCATGCTACTATGGTTTTGCGGTACAATATCTCTAAACATGTATGAGTACACGGTATGAACGCATGTAGGTTTTGCGTGATTAAGTATAGGTTTCTATGATTGCATACATATATCTACATAGCTATGTTTGTGTTAATGCACTTTGCTCCTATGAATTTAGGCTATTAAACAGAGATTCAAGTGCTTATGCTCATACATTTACTTCAATTTAGACTTTACTAGGAATATAGAATGCGTTCTTTCAATGATACTTGAAATCAATGTTCAACCAAGGTACAATTTGAGTGCTGCATGGAGGCCATGTGCTTTATATTAGGGAGACTAAAATTTAAGATTCCAAGATATCAAACTGTAAAGGTCTTATGCGCATGTGGAGGGAACAGGTGCTCTACTTACCATCACTCTAAATAGGACCCTTATTTAAGGCTAAGTTACAGCCAATCTAGACCAGAACATATCTACTATGTTTGCATTTCCAAACTCCATATCCTCTCACTAATGTGGGGGCCATATCTGGTGGGAAATGTGTCTCGACGAAAGGGAGCTACTGTAGTAGTTAGCAATACTTGACTCCACTAATAATTTTTCTAAAATAAGCCTTTCTCCAAGAACTTTTCTAATATAAGTCTTTCCTCAAGAACTCTTCATATTCACTTTTCTCAAGCTCAAACAGAATTTCTTGTTTCCTACTCTCCCAAAGAGCAAATCAAAATCAATCATTTTCATGGCCCTAAATTACTCTACATGAAAACATTTCTCTCTCTGAGTTAACACTCTAACTTATAATCTTGAGTTAGGTTCTAGTTCACAGTTCTCTTGATGGCATTGTAGGTGCATCATCTGGTAAAACATGCTGTATCAAAGTCATATCTATCCATTCAATGAGACTACTCTCTAGAATCGTCAAAAAAAAACAATATACTATCAATGAGATCACTGAGTAACGAGATATTTTCATAACATGTCTCGTGCCGAACAGTAATACAAATTGTAAAAATTTAATAGCAAATCAGTATATTCACTCGATCAAGTCTATCTGCATGCACACAAAGACCATGCACACAAAGACCATGACACATAGGATGTCATTCACCATTATTCTTATAAGTGTGAATATGGCTTAAAACTGGACACTGTGCCATGTGGATCGTGTCCACATCCCCATGATGTTAATGCAACAACAGAGTTGCATGAAACGGACATGATGGACAGATGGGAGTATGGACCATCCCTTGTCTTCGCACGTACCTAATTTATAGCCGCCCTTAACCATCTTTATATAAGTGATTCTATCATGTCTTGCACATAATCTTGAAAAATGAAATAAGAGAAAACAGGAGGAGGAGAAGGGAAGAAGGAAATCCAACCTCTCTAATGTTTTTTGTGATTAACAATCTCCTACCCTTCCTTGCTCAAAATAGTCCACCTTATTGCCAAAGAATACAAACTATTACGTACTACAACCAATAAAGATAGCTTTATCCTTCAAGCACATTCCTCCCGGGCTTTTACATTCCCTTCCCATTTTTTTTATTTTTTAATTTTTAAACAAAGCCATTATGTTTCACCACTATTGATATTGACAGTGTTAAGTTTGACGTATAATATTCTATAAGGTTCGTGAAATCATCTGGAACTGGATAGTTCAAGATGTATCGAACTATACCAGTGGTCTATCAATGCAGTTCAAGTATTCAATTCAAACACCGACAAAAATGGAGGGCGGAAAAAGGAAAGAGAAGAAAAGAGAGTGAAGGAAGAAGAGAAAAAAATCGATGGTGGCCACTGATGGTCCGCTGAGGCCACCAAGGCCCTTGGATGACCGAACCGTGGAGGGAAAAGAAAAGAGAGAGAAGGAAGCGGAGGGATTGGAAGGTTGTGGGAAGGTCGACGGTGGTCGCCGAAGGGCCGCATAGGCCCACAAAAGGCCGAAATCATCCCTTTGACTTCTACTGGTTTGGTCTCCCATTGCCACCCCCTCCTTCCGTTTCCCTCCCTCCCTCCTTCCCTATCTCTCTCTCTCTTCCTCTCTCCCTTTATGATTTGATCATCCATAAGCCTCCATGGCTCTCCGATGGCCACTACCAACATCTCCACCGGTTTTTCTTTTCTTCCCTCCCTCCCTCCTTTCCTCCCTCTCTTTCTCCAGTTCTCCCTCTCTTTAACTTCTTTGTCGTGTCGACTTGGGACTGATATGGTCTGATATGGGGCATGTATTAGAACATACCACTGGCCGATCAGGATAGGTTTTGATTTTGATTTTATTTTTTTTGATATTTAGGTTAATCAAATTTGATATCTATATCTTTATGATAGTCCCTCAAAAATTTTATTTTTTATATAACATTATCAACATGTATCGTTTACAAGAAGACAAGCCATGGGATAAATCTTGAGCACTGGGATTCCCACATCCATCAGTTATTTTGGCAGGTTAGGTGCTCACCAGGCCCAGGTTCCATGTATCGTACAGACGAATCTATTAGAAAAGAGAAAACTTGTAGTTTATATGCACATCTACTGGAAACTCATTCTCTTTAATAATTTTTATGCACTACGTTCAAAAGATTCATGTCTCACAAATTACTAAGCAAACCATTTTCACAATAAAGTATTCAACTTCTTCTACAAATTTATTACTGTAGCATGTAAGGATATGACTAGATCAATTCAATCAGTCAGAATGAAAATTATTTATTATGAAACACCAAGGGTTCCAATTTGATGAATACCGATGGCATACCAGTCAGTACATACCATACTGATAGAAGCTAGCATGACAAAGTCCAGTATACACTAGCAATAAGCCAATCAGACCTCTTTGGCATCAATTGAAATGTATTGTGTTGGATGTATATTCTAAAAATTAATTTTGACTGATATATATTTTTTTCTAGGACATATTTTGTATTATTGGACAGTCTTAATAACCAATCATATTTATATATCCATGATTTATCCTAAAAATTAACAAAAATAATTTTATATATTCTCAAATTATTGAAATTTGAGACATATATCATTAGTGGTTAATTTCTAAATACTTCTGATTGAAAGATCGTCACGAAAGACAGTGATCAATCTATTCGAGATCGATGCATGGATCACCTCCATTTAGGACAGATGAGTCTCGAGTCTGCAATGTAGAGACACAAAGGTGAGAGTGCAGGTGGTTGTTAGAGAATAACTTACACTGAGCATGACCAACACGGAAAATCACTTGGATGTCTACTTACTCGTCAATGATTTTCTCGATGCTGCAGTGGTATGACTGATCTTTTGACCTGCGGTGTATTGGCTATTCACAGCGAGGCTATATAGTTTGACTGCACATTCTCTTGGTCCTTAGCCATATGGGTCCTTGCTGTATATGTTGGCTATGTAGGTTTAGATTCGCTGTTTGGAGTAGAATACATCTAGATGGAATCTATCGACCTTGATAGAAAAAAAAAGTCCTATGCGATTCGTAAGACTGAGTTCAGAAAAATCTCTGGCTAGAGTAAGTGTGAATACTGAAAAAGAGTTTTCACGAGATTCATAAATGAACTTGAGTCGAGCCAATCTAGCATATGACTGACGATGAGATTTGACGAGTTCTCCATAACCTCCGTCCAGTCGGGTCTTTCAATAGAGGGATTGTATCACATGATAATTGCACCTAGAGGTTCACTTTTCTGTTCTACTAGGTTGCCACTACATGTTGCTAGACGTCAATGGTGGATCGTGAGAACTTACTAAGATCATTTTCGGATCAACGATCTTTGTTGAGATGAGTTGGAATCGTTTCAGCCCATCGAAAAGAATTTCGATGATACTGTGATAGAGATCATAGTATGTCTCACTACTAGACATAATAGAATCTGAAGGGTCACACACAAAAGAGCTTGACCTGATCAATGGCTTGGATTATATTTGAATTATCAATTAGATTGATAGTTTGAATATTAGAAACTGCTAATTTGTAAGCATTACAGTTTTGGCAACTGCTAATTGTTAGCGCAGAGACTTAATTGCAAGTGTTGTAATTTTTTTAGGATTGATTAAATTATGAATTAAGTTCTAATTAATTTAAATCAGATTTAATTTAATTAGATTTAATTTAATTTAATATTAATTGAGTTCAATTATCCAAATCAGATTTGGATTTCAAGCATGATTGGATCAGGCTTGACAGCCTTTTCGAATTTGATTCGTTTCGGACTCGATTTGAATCCGATTGAGGCTCTATTTGAACTAGATAAATTATGACTTAGAGAGCTCAAGTTTTTTAAGATCTCTCTTTAGAAATCATGTTAAAAGGAGAAGTGGGGTATTATTTTTCTTGTCCTTCTTTCTTCACGCGCGTGAAAGGAGAGGGGGCACCAATAGTTGGCACCCCGCCTTATCTGGAAATTTTTTCATCTATTTTTTTTTTTATTTGAATTTGATTCAAAATAGAATAAAAATCTCTTAGATTGGGGTGTGAAAATATTTTTTTATGTGATAAAAAAATTGGAGAAAGAGGATGCGTGCTGGTTTTGTGCATGAAAGATCTTCTCGATTTCTTTTTGGCGCACCAACTTTTTCTTTCCTTTCTTACACACCATATATTTCCTATTTGATAAGATATGATCTTTATCTCTAAGGGGGTGTGAGGGATAGGGGGTGTGTGTGACAAAAATTTTAAAACAAAGGAACCGGTGAAGAGAGGGTGTGCTTGAGATATGAGAGGTCTCTTCTTTCTTATATCTATCCTTCATATCTATGCCTCCTCTTGTCTTCTCCACTTCATGTTCATGCTCAGATCTGATAGAGATCAGATCTAAGAAAAAAAAGAGAGAGAAGAAGAGAAGAAGAAGGATTCATGTTCTCTTCATGGTGATCTGGTTCAGATCTCGTCAGATCTGCGCGAAAGAGTTCGCACAGCGATCTCCTTCTCCAAGATCTGGATCCAAGGATGAGGAGCGAGATCTACAAGGTGCTAGTACATCGATGATCTCGATGCTCCAATCAGGTGACTCTATGTGGATACTAGTAGAGGTCGGACGTGTGCACGGCTACGATCAGGATCTGAGACATCTGCAAGATCCGAGGTATGGAGATCTGATCTCTGTTTGATTTTTTTAATGATTCATTTTTCTATTTCAGATTTCAGATCATGGTTACATATTTGTATCAAGATTCTTACTATGATTTTCATATCTGATCTAGTACATGAATAAATTAAAATTATTTTAATTTATTTATTTTCACTGTGTAGATGTCTAGAAAATGTTTTAAACTACACGTATGAAATCGTAGCATTTTCTAACAGTGGTATCAGAGTATAGGTTCTGATATGAATATAAAATCCCTCAGATCTGATATCTGATTTATAAAAATCAGATCTGAAAGTTAGTTAGATGATCACATTATTTTGAAATAAGGTTGCCCTGGCATAATCCCTATTATGCTGAATGGTTATCCTAGAACGATGTAGAACATCGATTAAAGTTAGATCTGATTTTTTTACATACTGTAATATGATTACAAGATTATTTTAGATCTGAAATTATTTCAAATCTTAAATAAATCATGAGTTATTCAGATCTGAAATTGGTTTTAGATCTGAATATTTTAATTAGGGTATAATTTGGATCTAGTATGTTTGCTGAAATTCTTTCTACGTGCATAGATTTAATATTATTGTTCATATATTTGGTATGTGAAAGATAATTAGATCTGATTTTTAATTAATTACATATGTGATATGTTAGATTAAATTCTTAATAGCTTAGTAATTGAATTGGGATAGTCACCATGGCCGTCCGTCATAAGATGATGAAGGGATTAAAGTCTCTCTCTATCCATTCGATGGATTCTCTGTTATGATGTGTAGGGGTGCCGACTGTATATTTTCTTTGAAGATGAATAGTGAACAAAAAATTATATGTGTGACATATTTTAATTTAAATTAGATTATGCATGTATTTTTATGTATTTTAAATCATAAAATATTATATTTGATATATTGTTTGACACCCAATCTAAAACTTAATTTCTACAAGATCCTAGATCTAAAACCCTAGGCTTGTTTATATGAGAGCATGAAACTGTAACTGATATTCCTATGGAGTTGACTCAATTCTCTATTGGGTCGACTCGAGTGCTTGGTGGGTTGATTCAATTTTGTTGGAGTCGACTCAAGACCCTGGTAGGTCAGCTCATTTGCTGATGGGCCAGCTCAATTGTGTAGGTTGGGTCTATAGGTTTATGTTTGTCTCAGTGTATGCCGACTCACTGTGACAAGTCGATTTATATATCAGGATGAATCGACTCGATTCTACAAACAACGATATTGTATAAAATACAACACAAATGGTTTAGATTAGAAAATATTTCGAGATCTAAACTTAAACCCATGTACATAATGCATGTAATTAAGAATTAAGATTTGAAATTATAAGATCTAAATTATAAATTTAAGATCTAAATTTAATGCATAAAATATGGCTTTCGGATATGGTTTGAATAAATTAGGTTTAGATACTAAACTACAACTAGGATCATTGATTAGATCAAGATAGAACCCTTTTGATTTTGAGTAGTTGATCGAACCTAATCAAGAGTTGATTGGGATTAGGTCAAAGGGATTCAAAATCGAATTTAGTTGTAGTTGGTCAAATTGATTCACATGTGGTGTAATTGATTAAGTCAAAACCAAATTTGGCTCAGCGGTTCGAGCCCAGGTCTATAGATTAACTAATTAATTCTAATCAACCAATTTGGTGTCTAAAGTAAGTATTAGATAGTGGTTATTTAATTGGTTCCGTTGTGTGACCTAGTCAATTTGTTGGTGTCTAAGAAAGCAACGGGGGGACCCTACTCATCTTTACTTATCTGGCCATCTTGGGAGAATATATTTTGTATTAGGTTACTTGTTGACCCGAGTTCACCCATGCCAACTAGGTTGGTCAGATATAAATGTGCTGACCTAAACCAGATTAGTCATTACATCAGATGTATGTGACTAATTAGAAGAGACTGAACCCAAATCTCCTCACTGAATATTAGTCTACTGGTCTTCCACCTTGTAGAGATGCGGGTGCCTTTTCCGACATTGATCATTCTCGACTGGTTATAGTGATCCGATTGCATCGAAAGGTACAACCACTCTATTGACATTAGATGTCCAAGATAAAGATGGGGTTGGGCCCAATAACTATTAGGTGAGGGACCCAATGATGGCTTTGTACTCACTGATGAATGATGGGTCAACTTAACTAAAGAACGTGTCAATAACTGTTAGGTGAGGCACAGGACTTAGAGGTCAGGTCACTACAATATGCTTGGAGAAGCATCTGGATAAAGAGTTATCCACATATGATATACGTGTCATCAATAACTGTTAGATGAGGTGCCGTATATCTATGGAACCACAGCACCCACTAGAATCTATTATCTATTAGGATTTTCTTTCTCCACCGAAAGTGTGAGAGACTCAAAAATTAGTGGGAGCCTTTTATTTATTTTTAAAGTCTATAGAACAAACTATTGTAAGCACAATCATCTAATTAAATATTTACTCTTGTGATCAAGATTTCAGCTTCCAACACTCTAGTTCGAATTTTAGATATTAACCACTTAACCAAAATTAATTACATATTCTGGCTCAAAAATCTAAGAATAGTTTTTAGCTTTTAAAAATTAAGTCATGTTCTTGACCAGGTTAACCCAATATCATCAGCTTGTCTAATCCATAGTCAACAAGCTATACTTGACAAATGGTTAGACATTGACAATTAGGTTAGGTGCTATAAATTGGATTCCATAGTCGATGAGATCTAATATATGCATAAGGACATGTAGACTGCAATGATATGCTGATTCATCTGTAATAGTTGTGAGATGATTAGAGTCACACAATACATGAGATGCGTGATGGGAGTTTATCCATGATCGATAATCAAGGACATTAAAGAATTGAAAAGCTCGACATGACTATGCATAAAAAATTACTAATAGATTTGATCCTGTAATTTTGATTCATATGGATAGTTTATAAACTATTATATGAATAAATATTATAGCACCTTAACTGAATTAGTCGATATGCTGGTAACTAAGGGACTTGAAAGTTCAGAGGTACATACTTGGAGAACCTAAAAAAATATTTACATACCTTCGAAGGTATGTCGAATTGCTCAAAATTGATCTTACGATTTTCTCTTTTTCATTAGGTTTTAATGCATATTACACACTTTAATATAATGTCTGATTGAGGGAAGGTGAAGTGATTCTTTTGAGTCGGCAATGGTGCAAAAGTTACATTAGGCCGTGGGCACCTAATCTCGATGATTATAGTTTGGATTTAATTTTTGTCATTTGCATGGTGTGATGCATTTGTAAAAATTATTTAAGCAAAACAGTGAATGCCATTGGGTCTGAGAGATCCAAAATCAAATAACCTAAAGTATATACATGGTTCCTTTAGCTAGGTCATGTATGAGAAGAAATGATCTGTCGACGGAGAAAATGATCTTTGGGCTTATTGACTGTTAAGTCATATCTAGTCTGTGAATTATCTCTTCGAGGATTAATGACCAAGCCATCTTTTATGGGTTAAAGGAATAGGATCATTGAAATACTTATCCTAGTACACATACGATGTGTATGACCCATTTGATGAACCAGACTAGGAGGTTATCACTACTTCATCACTTTATCAATGAACGTCATGGTATAGGTATATATGTGAGATACAAATCTGAAAGACTTTAAAAATTCAAAGAATTCAGATGTGAAGTAGAAAAGAGAAATCGAAAAAATCTTAAAGGTACTTCGATCAGATCGAAGATGCAATACCAAATAGAAGATTTATCGATTATCTGAAAAAAATGGCACAGTGTCATGATGGAATTCTCCTTGTACATCTCAGCTCAACGATATATCTGTGAGAACGATGGCACTATATGAGATATGCTCCGATCTATCATCAATATCACTAATTTAATTATTATTTCTTTAGGAACAAGATTTAACTTCTGAAATTTAAATTAGATTTTTTCTAATGTTGGTTTTACCATACCATATGAGATATGATATGATGACAAGTTAGAGGATAAGTCTGTGAGAACTCATTTATAGAGTATCCCAAAAGGTGTTTGAGATATCACTTTCTTTTTCAGTGGTTCATAATGTGATTGTGAGCAATCATACTATTTTCTTAAAACAGTGGGAGGATGAAATCAAAGAGAAATCTCTAAAGAATAATGAGCCACAAAATCTATACAATCTATTTAAGATGAGCCCGTATATGTAGTACTTTCTCTACCTCATCGATCTCATAGGATCTCCTATCCTTTAGAAAGATACTTGATATTTTTACAAAGGATTCAGAGAAAGTATTTCTCAAGAGAGATTGGGAACATAGGGATGATCTCAAAACCTACAACGACATAATATGAGGAATCATATAGTTATATGAAGATTAGTGGAGGGTCCCATGCTGACGTCGGTTATGATGTGTTACATATAGAATTTTTTTTTCAAAAACCTAGGTCAAAATTTGAAAATAAAAGGTCTGTAGAGATGATCCTAAAAGAATGTTTGGTTTTCACAGATAAGTACATAGAAGAGATGCTGAAAAGGTTCGGTATTGAAACCTCCAAGAGGGATCCGTATTCTCTTGGGCATAGGTATATGCCATGCTATGTATTCGACTTGCTATATTTTGCTGTGAAATCACCAGTAGATATTAGTCGAATCCAGGCTGGGAGCATTGGATTGCTATGAAAATGTCCCTAAGTACTTGAGAAGCACTAAGAGATTATTCCTCATCTTTGAAGAAGGATTAGAGCTAAGAGTGGGAGGATACACTAATGCTGATGGTAGAATATTTATATCAGCATGTATTCTTGAGTTATGTTGGTTTAATTTATTGAAAAGATTTCAAATAATCAAGCAGTGGAAGCTGAATATACTGTAGATATGCAGGATGTATTCTGGTTCTTATGATAGTTACAGAACTAGATATCATACCATTGGATGTTATGATATTGTACTGCAAAGATAATGGTCCATGCCCTCGTTAAGGAGCCAAGATCTCACCAGAAGTCCATATACATAGAACAGATATACGCAATTACCTCAAGTAAATATATAGAGGTGAAGAGAGTAGACTCCACATGACAGTAGTAGGCCCAAGTCACTTAGCCAGCTAAATACTGAAGCCTATCTTCAGAAGATGGGGCTCAGGTATATGGCAGAATGGCTTTAGTGCAAGTGAGAGTTTATTGGATGTGTGCCCTAGAAGCCAATCTTGACTGACATATTTTTTTTTAGGACATATTTTATACTTGTTGGGCAGTCTTAATAACCAATCATGTTTATGTGTTCATGATTTATCTTAGAAATTAACAAAGATAATTTTGTACATTCTCAAGGTATTGAGAATTTGAGACATACATCATTAGTGCTTAATTTTTAAATGCTCCCGATCGAAGGATCTTTACGAAAGACAGTGATCAATCTATTTGAGATCGGTGCATGGATCACCTCCTTTTAGGGCAGATGAGTCTCGAGTCTGCGATGTAGAGACACTGGGGTGAGAGTGCAGGTGGTTGTTAGAGAATAACTTACACTGAGCGTGACTAACATAAGAAACATGTGGACGTCTACTCACTCGTCAGTGATTTTTTCGATGCTGCAGTGGTGTGACTGATCCTTTAACCTACGATGTGTTGGCTATTCGCAGCGAGGCTATATAGTTTGACTGCATGTTTCCTTGATCCCTAGCCTATAGTTCTTACTGTGTATGTTGGCTATGTAGGTTCAGGTTTGCTGTTTGGAGTAGGATACATCTAGATAAAATCTATTGACTTTGGTAGACAAGGAGAAGTCCTATACGATTCATAAGACTGAGTTTAGAAAAGTCTCCGGTCAGAGTAAGTGTGAATACTGAAAAAGAGTTTCCATGAGATTCATAAATAAACTCGAGTCAAGCCAATCTAGCATATGACTGACGATGGGGTCTGACAAGTTCTCCATGACCTCCATCCAGTCAGAACTTTCGATAGAGAGATTGTATCACACGATAACTGTACCTAGAGGTTTACTTTTTTGTTCTATTGGGTTGTCACTATATGTTGTTAGATGTCACTGATGGATCGTGAGAACTCACTAAGATCATTTTCGGATCAACAATCTTTGTTGAGGTGAGTTGAAATCATTTCAGCCCATCGAAAAGAGTTTCAATGATATTGTGATGCAGATCACGGTATGTCTTACTATCAGATAGAATAAAATTTGAGGGGTCACACACAAAAAGAGCTTGACTTGATCAATGGCTTGAATTATATTTGAATTATCAATTAGATTGATAGTTTGAATATTAGAAACTGCTAATTTGTAAGCGTTACAGTTTGGCAGCTGCTAATTGTTAGTGTAGGAATTTAATTGTAAGTGTTATAATTTTTTTGAGATTAATTAAATTATAAATTAAGTTTTAATTAATTTAAATTAAATTAAATTAAATTAAATTAAATTTAATATATATTAATTAGATTCAATTATCTAAATCAGATTTAGATTTCAAGCCTGATTGGATCAGGCTTGACAGTCTTTTCAAATTCGACTTGTTTCGAACTCGATTTGAATCCGATTGAAGCTCTAGTTGAAATAGATAAACCATGACTTAGAGAGTTCAAGTTCTCTAACTCTCTATCCAAAAATTATACTAAAAATAGAAATGAGGTATTATTTTTCTCATCCTTCTTTCTTCACGCATGTGAAAGGAGAGGGGGCGCCAATAGTTGGCACCCCACCTTATCTGAAATTTTTTTTCATCCAATTTTTTTTTATTTGAATTTAATTCAAAATAAGATAGAAATATCTTAGATTAGGGCATGGAAGTATTTTTTTATGTGATAAAAAAATTAGAGAAAGAGGATGCATGCTGGTTTTGTGTGTGAAAGATCTTCTCAATTTTTTTTTGGTGCACCAACTTTTTCTTTCCTTTCTTACATGCCATACATTCCCTATTTGATAAGATATGATCTTTATCTCTAAGAGGGTGTGAGAGATAGAAGGTGTGTGTGACAAAAATTTAAAAAAAAAGATGGGTGAAGAGAGGGTGTGCGTGAGATATGAGAGGTCTTTTGTTTCTTATATCTATCCTTCATATCTATGCCTCCTCTTGTCTTCTCCACTTCATGTTCATGCCTAGATCTGATAGAGATCAGATCTAAGAGAGAAAAGAGAGAAGAAGAAAAGAAAAAGGGTTCTTCTTCTCTTCATGGTGATCTGGTTCAGATCTCACCAGATCTGCGCGAAAGAGTTCGCGCAGGATCTTCTTCTTCAAGATCTAAAAGAAGTGATCTAGATCTAAGAATGAGGAGCAAGATCTGTAAGGTGCTAGCACATCGATGATCTCGGTGCTTCGATCAAGCACTTTGTGTAGATATCAGCAGAGATCGGGTGCGTGCGTGGCTATGATCAGAACTTAAGACATTCGCAGGATCCGAGGTATGAAGATCTGATCTCCGTTTATTTTTTCTAAGGTTCATTTTTCTATTTCAGATTTTAGATTATGGTTACATATTTATATCAAGATCCTTATTATGATTTTCAGATCAGATCTGGTATATGAATAAATTAAAATTATTTTAATTTATTTATTTTTACTACGTAGATGTCTAGAAAAGATTTTGAACTATACGTATGAAATCATAACATTTTCTAACATATTGATCCTATACTTTTATACCACTCGACACTTTTTTTTTATTTTTTTCTTTTGCTCATTCATTCCCAAGCATATTGAGGCACATTGCCCCTATATAGGGTTCTTACAATATCAGCCAGCTATTGACATGATACCAACCCTCGAGATTTGAATCCTTAATGAAGACTTATACTGGTTGAGTAAACACATAAAAAATGAGATACATCTTTGATAAATCATTTATACTGAATCGAAACAATCAAATTTTCATAATGTGCCTCACAATATAAACTATAAAGCAATCAGATGTTTCATGGATTATCATATCAACTTTATATCCACCAAGAAATAAGAAAGGCATTCCAGGCAAAAACAAACCATATTTACACAAATCATGTAATACCCAATAATGCAAGGAAAGCAACAAATCTATAAATAACAAACTTAGCATCACTGCTTTACAGCAGATAAGCAAATCAATTTTCCTAAACCCTAGCCCTATCCCAGTGGACAAATGAACTTTATAAACTTAAATCAGTTGCAATTACATTCTTCATTGCGTTACCAATTAAAAGAAATGGGATGAAATTCCATGTAGAAACCACAAAAACTCCATAAAAAATTCATATGCTACCACATGACTGGAACATTTTTTACCATTATATAAATGTTTCTTCAAAATTCCAATTTTAAATTGGAAAGATGGGATCTTTCGACCAAAATCCTCAAAATTTGCATCCTTAAGACAATGAACACTAAAGAGATTAAATCTTGCAAGCTTATAAAATACGAAAATAAAGACATAAGAATTTAAACAAACCTGGAGGCGATGTATCGTGATCACAGACGTACACACGCATTCCACCTTGCACAGAGCTATCAATGCATGATCAAAGACAGGACAATTCTCTAAAAAAAAAACTAAAGAAGTGAACATCTATAGAAGATAATTGGGTAAGGTCGGGGTAAAGGAGAAGGAGTAGAGTTTGGGCAGTGAGAGAGGAGAGAGAGTTTACCAAGTTTGAAGAGAAGTCAGCAGAGAAGAGGCCGCCAGAGGGGTGGTTGGGAGGTATTTGGAAGCCCTCACAGCTACCCGATCCGAAGCTTGCGCCGATGACGCCGCCGCGAGGCCTTCGCTCACCGGTCCGTGGAGCTTTCGACCTCCATCTTCAGTTATTTTCTGAAAAACAAACTTGAAAGCTACAGCACTGTACATCAGATGATATACATATTATATACACATCCCCTCTTTTTGTACCAGAATGTAAAAGGTAAAACTAAATATTATCTGATATTAACTTGGTAGTTAGTTTTTAATTACAAATTAATTTTTATTAATTGGATCAGATCTTTCATGTTACCAACTATGATAAAAAAATAAAACCGAATCAAAAAAATTTAATTCTTGATAAAATTTCAAATGATTGAAAGAATATAAATATTTTATGGTGCAAAAAAGAGAAGTAAAGAATCCAAAACATTGATGTTTTGGCAAGCATTATGTAAATTTACACATTGCTTGATTTGTGTGGGCTCATCGTGCATACTAAATATAATAAATTTAAATTTATAATTTTTTTATTATATATTATTTTTTTTACTTTCTAATATTTGATTTTTCAAGCTTGACAATTATTAAAGTAACTTAGATTTAGAAGCATTATTTTGCTCTTATAATTTAAGTGATTATATTTTCCAAATTTTCTTTTCTTATAATAACCCTAATGACATTTTTCTCTTGGAATTTAAATGATGCTTAATTAGCTAGTTTCGTTGCTTGATAATTATGTGAAGAGCAAATAAATAACTAGGTTTGAAAGGTCAAATAGATATTTGGAAGAAGAAGATAAGAGTGGGGTTAGCACTTTACTAATCTAAGTTACAACAATAGTAAAATTGCCCTCAATCAAAATATTGTCAAACTCATAAGTATAAAAGGATACTACGATGCCCTCCCAACAATATGAAGTGCTGCTTAATGCATTATAATTTAGGTAATATCTTAGCACCAATATAGATCGACTTGCCTTATAAGTTAGACAAACTTATGATACAAAGGGTAGGTTCTTGTATCTAATATGGATCGACTTATCTTATAAGTAAGCTCTTTCCTTTCTTCTAATTGATATATCAAAATTTTTCTTATGATATAAAGTGTGGATTCTTGTATCATCTTTAGTTGTAGCCTTATGCATTTGTATGTGAAATTCTTAAAATTTTACATAATCAATCAATAAATATTTTATAACAAACAACTAATTATTATTCTAGTTTAGATAGTTATATGCATGCATATTTTCACCAGGATTGAAGTACTATGTAATTAGCATTGAGACAACTATAGGTTAAGCTATAAGTTATATTTGAAGCTTCCAAATTCTAATTTTGCTTATTGATAAAGTGTTTTTTTACATTTCATTGGAGACTAGGTTCAAATGATCTATTTAGGATGATTCTATTTTCTTTCTTTTCTTGCATTTAGAGAAAAGCTACTCTTATTTATGTCTATTGGCAATTTTTACTCTATAAAAAGCTAGAATTAATACTTTATAAATGCATGCTCTTTAGTGAAAATATACCTTTTAAAGGAGTCTAGTAAAATATTATTCCTAAAGGTCAACTTGTCAACTTTTCAATCCATGATATATAAAATTAAAAATTATTATGGAATAAATCCTTTTTGATTTCTTCTTACAATAGTATCATATTGAAACAAATAAATGCACGAGAAGAAGGGGTACATCAAAAAACTATATTTGCATTTGTAATTCGATGAATATGTCAACAGTCAAAAGTTTTGTTGTAAAAAAAATATAAGCTCAAACATGCTAAGAAATTCACCAAATCATTGTCATCCCCTAGTATATACTTGACTAAGATCTCTAATTATAATCTGCATCATAACCCAAGGTCTCCTTTTACATTAAAAAAATCTATCATGTATTGCATTTCATATTAGTAGTGTCACTAATGGTTGAACTTCTATAGATACTATACAAAGCAAGTATTTTCTTCTTTATCTTTTAGCATATATTTACGGGCTGCAAGATATTAGCTTGTCGTTAGCTTTAAGTCAACCACTTGTTAGTTTTAAAACTATGTATTTATTATTAATTTATGCATTTTTTAAGCATTTAACTTTCAACAAGTTTATGATACCTTTAATTTCTAAAAAAAAAATTATAGTTTTGTTAAACATTTATCTTCTCCTATCCATGATGTAGATAATTATAGACTTCTCAAAATTCTTCATCAGTTAAGATAACAATTACCATATGAACCATAATTTATTTATTTATTTATTTGAGAATTTAAAAAAAGAAAAGCCTAGCCAAAATTAGGGTAGGGGGAGCAAGACTTTGATCTATGTCATTAGGAACCAAACACAACTAGCTTTACTAACTACAACCCTGAGTAAAATGTACATAAACTTGTAACTTGCTTGATATTACAAGTGTACTACAATAATTATTTGGTAAGCTTTGGTGGTAGGTTCTGGCAACTCTTTTTTAGTTCAATCAAAATATAGCTGATAGATTCATGATGGTTGTATGTTTCACTTATATATATATATATAAAAAAAAAAAATAATATATATATATATATATTTGTATATATTTTGAACTAGCTTCTGTATTTTCTTCATCAATAATACAAGAGTTTAGCTTCTGATTGTTATCAAAAAAAATTATTTGATAAGCCAAGTTTGCCATCTAGCTCTATCCTCTACAAAATGGTCTCAATGAAAATATTTATTTGTAAAACAAAACACCATCTCACATGCTAAAAAAAAAAAAATATTAATTTTGGTGCCTTATTTTCTATTTTCAACAAAATTGTATACTTAAGTGGCAAAATGAAAATAGTAGAAAGAAAGTAGACTGCCTATTCATAACAAAAAAAATCTCAACTTTAAATTAATAATTTAATAGAAAAACTTTAAATTATTAGTTTTGCTAGTGAGGCTTCAAGATTCAGAATAGAATGACCCGATGGGTTAATCCATAGATTTATCAAAATACAAATGATACTTTATAATAATAATTCTAACATCTTTACAAGTAACATAGAGTCTGAAAATAAAAACTTTATTTTTATGTCATAATGAATCTACACTTTGTCATTCTAGAATAAGCTTTTCTCTAGACATATTATATCCACTACAAATGATGAAAGCCTCAAAATGAGATACTATATTAGATTATAAATATTCTAAGTTATACATGTGAAGTCTCTATTTTTTTTTTTGGTTTTCAAACTAAGAAAGAAAAATAAACTTGGGGTTACATTTTCACAAGCCGCTTCAAACAATGTCCTTTCTTCTCTTTCCTATATTCATATCCATCTCAATCTCATCCATCCCTTTACTTTAAAACTTAGATGGAAATAACATCATCCAACAAATAATGTTTTTTTGTGTTCCATGTGCATTGACGTGCTAAGCTTAAATAAAGTAATGAGATGAATAATATGATATTGTATATTCTTCATTCGCCAAGACATGTTTTCATGATTACTAAGCATGGGAGGCTTTAAAGCATATTTTATAACTTAGTAGGATTAATATGTAAGGAGACAAGTGCATGTAATAGTAGGGATGAAATCATATTCGGCCTGTTTTTCATGAAATCCAAATTAAGGGAATAATCAAACTCTATCATTCTTTTGTTTCTTCTATTACGTATTCGTTCATCTGACCACTCTCTCTCCTTTCCTTTATATCCATCATCATCTCTCTTATTCAATGCTTCTTCCTTTCGACTATGATTAAGTAAACTTGTAGTCTATCATAGGATATCCTACAATTCCATATACGTGGCATACACACACACACCTCTCTCTCTCTCTTCTGTTCTCTCTTTTTGATGCTTGACTCTTTCATTCTTTTGTACTAGCCCAACCATAGATTAATTTTTTTACTTTTACTCCAAATTATGATATGTATTTGCCCTTGCTATTTCTTTCGTTCATGATGTTGCAGTGTTGTTGCTCTCTCTCTCTACTAATGCTTCACCTTTAACATCTACTACTCTATCAGCTTATTGTGATTCATCATATTTGATCCAGCCAAAGAGTGTAACTCTGTGGTTATTTGAATTGGTTGTTTTCATCATCATTGTTATCTCTTTCTTCTTCTTCTTTTTCTTCTTTTATTTTTCTCATGTTATTTAATTTACCATTCATTAATTTGATAGTTGAATTTTTTTTTTGGTAAAATATTAGAGGGTTCATAGCATTTGATAGCTGAGACTTAATGTCTACCATATAGATCAAAGAAAATTTTAGAGTTGATCTTTTTTAGTTTTGATTATATTTGCTTGAAAATTTGGCACAAAAATTTTATGAAACCATACACTAACCTGGCCTTCTTTTTAAAACTTACAACAAGCAATTCTATAAAAGTTTTATTGTTTAGCAGAAAAAAGAGTAGGTTAAATATGTTGGATTTTGCTATAGTACTCTTTTATAATATTTAGGATAGATTATAAAATATCCCTCAATTTTTGTCCAATTTCACTTATATCCTCTCGACTTTAAAACATGTCAAATTAGTCTTTCAGTTTTCAAGATATTTCAATGTGGTCCCATTGTTCACTTACCAACAAATAGTGTTAGTTTTCTATTTCAATAGATAAAAATTTTCTTTGCTCATATGGGATGGATCACCGATAAGAAGGAATTGAGGTGGAGGGAATTACTATAGAAAGGAAGGATGGGATCATGGAGATCGGAGTGGAAGAGAAGGACAGAATCAAAGGCCTCATAGGTAGGATTGGAGGAGAAAGGGTTAGAAGAAGGAGGAGGGGGAAGGAAGAGAGCACTTATAGGCAGGCTTAGAGGAAGAACAAGATGGTAGGGAGAAGTAGGTGAGAAGGAAGGAGAGGAGGGAGAAAGAGGAACTACCTTCAAGGAAGAATGGAGGTGGAGGGAGCTATATACCATAAAGGAGGAGGGTTATAAGCGGGCTTGGAGGAAGAGGAGAGGTGGATAAAGAGAAAGAGGAAGGAGGAGGGGTCATGGGTGAGCTTGGAGGAGGAGGACGAGGAGAAAACATGAATGAGGAGAAATGGGAGGAAGGGAAGGAGAGGTTGCCATAATGAAAGGGCACAGGTGGTGGGAGCCACCATAGAGAGAGACATAGATGGGTTTGGAGGAGAAAAAGTGAGAGAGGAAGAATGGAGAAAGGAGAAGACAGGGAAGGAGAGTTCATCGATGAGGTAGGCAGAGTTGGAAGGAGCTACCATGGAGGAGAGGGCTCACAAGTGAGCTTGAAGGAGGAGAAGAAGTAGATAAGGAGAAAGAGAAGGAGGAAAGAGGGGTCGTGGGTGAGCTCGAGGAGGAGGATGAGGGAAAAAAGTAGATGAGAATGAGAGGGGAAGGAGAGGTTGCCGATGAGAAAGGAGTGAAAGTGGTGGGAGCCACCATGGAGAGGGCATGGATGGATTTGGAGGAAGAGGATGAGGAGAAGAAGTGAAATAGGAGAAAGGAGAGGATGGGAAGAAGGGAGGAGATATGTGGTGCCGAAGGTGGAGAAAGGGAGCAATCGGAGAGAAAGGAGGAAGGAGATAGGATAAAGATAGTTTAGTCATTTTATAAAATAATGATATCATTCTATTAACAAAAGTAGATAGGAGGACCATATTGAAATATTTTAAAAATTTAAAGGACTAGTTTGATACGTTTTAAAATCGAGAGGGTATAAATGAAATTGGACTAAAATCGAGGGGATGTTCCTATAATTTATTCTAATACTTATAAATAATTAGGAGATATAAAGACGACCCAATAGACTAGGATATTTAGGATATTTTCTTCTTAACAAGTTAGATGCAGATTAGCTAGCTCAACCCTTTCTCTTTCCAACCTCTTCTTTTATTATTTTTTCATAAGTAAAAAAATATTTTAATATTTTTTTGAAGCCTTATTCTTTCAAGAGGCTTAGGTGGCAGTGGCGGTGATAGCAAATAGAGAGGGGAGGAGGAAATGGAGGTGGTGGAGGAGGAAGCGAAGTGCCATGGCTCTTAACCATAATAAAGAGGGAGTGATCATTCATAGCAACAAGGGAGATTGGCATAAGAGAGGATGCTATTATAGTATTTGTGGTGTGTGGAGGGGATGGCAACATGAGGTGGGTGGAGAGGTGCGCTGATGTGAGGTGGAGATTGAGTGGGTGCAGTATTGTTAAAGTTGAAGTTGTTGATCCTATGATTGATTTTAATGATAACAAATTATCGAATAATTATGGTACTAATCATGTATTTCAAAGTTGGATGTAGGATTTTTCAAGTATCTAAAATAAAAAATTTATTTTAAGGATAATCTTCTCAAGATGCCAAGCTAATGCACTTCACAGAATAAGTTCATAAGTTTGGATGGTTTGTTGTGAAGAAAATGAAATCGAAAGAAGAAAATATCATTTGAAAGCATTAGGGTCAAGAAATTCAAGTTTAGAAAGATCAAATATAAAGAAAAATGATATTGAAAGATTTTGAGTCGATTTCGAAAGATTTCGAGTTGACTTTGACATGTTGGAAGAAGACTGGCATAAGTTCGAGTCGACTCGAAGTCAATCCAGTCAACTCTCTAAGAGAAGATAGAAGACTATACTTTTAGGATCCCTACTTGAACTAGCTCACTTTCAAACTTAAGCTGACTCGTCTGTAGAATCGAGTCGACTTCTATCACGAGACTGCACTAATGGCTATTTTTTTTGTACTTTTTCAACTACTAGTTTTTACTTCTAATGGCTACTTTAACCTTTCCAACGGTTAATCACTCTCAAGCCTCCTTCAAGCCTATTAAAAGCTAAAAAATTATTTAAAAATAGTAATTAAGTGGGATTAAAGAGAATTTTTTTCAAATGAGTGAGGATCATTGAATATACTTGAAAAAGAAAAAAAGAGAAGGATTGAGTGCACAGATTTGAGAGCTTTCAAAAAGTAATCTTCTTCAATATTTTCATTCTCTCAAACATCAAAAAAGAGAAGTGAAGCATCAAAAGAGTAATTCATCAACCTCTTCTGCATGCTTCAAAGAGTTCTTTTTTAGTTTTATTTTATGCTGAAATTCTTTTACTTATATTTTATTTTCTTTACAAGTTTTTTTGAGAGAAAAAATTTGAAGATTAGACCTATCCAAGCCAGAATTTGGATATTGAAGATTTTGATTGGTGAGTCCAGAAAACCAACTATGTTGATTGTGATCTCAAAAAATAATCATATATAAGTTTTGGTTGGTGATCCCAAAAAACTAACTAGATTTGTTTGAGTTTGAGTAAAACAAATGCACTATAATTAAAGAATTATAGTAAAATTTTTAAGAAACTCTTAGAAATGGACGTAGGTGTGGAATTGCACCGAACCAATATAAAATTTGTGCATTTATATTGTGGCTTTCTTTGCTTGCCTTATTTAGCTTTTAATTTCTATTTTGTATAGTTTTAATATTTGCATAGCTTCTCTCATATCTTGATTTCGCTGCTACATATTTTGAACACTTCACAAGCACTTTAGATAAATTAATTTGAAGCATAAAATTATTTTAGATTTCAGATTTAGTTAAATTTTTATACAACCCAAGTCATCCCCTCTTGAGTTGCTATCTTTTTGCGTAATAATTGTATCAGAGTAAATACTTTAGTATCATTTGTTGACCTAGTAGTCTTGAGTGAAAGATTATGACAATTCTGATTGATTCCTTATTCATCGAAGGTCAATCCACATCTAAACCACTACTATTCAATGGCATTAACTACATATTTTAGAAAGCTAGAATGAAGATTTTCATACAAACTTTAGATTATGATATATGGAGAGTCATAACTAAAAGATCACACACATCCACTATTGAAAGTAAATAGATTGTCTCATCTCAAGTCAGAAAGGATTGTGATGAATATGATAAAAAGATGGCTCAATCGAATACCAAACCAATTAATATTTTATATTGTTCTTTGGATGTACAAGAATTCAATAGAATATCAACTTATACATCAGCTTAAGAAATTTGAGATAAATTAGAAATTACTCATGAGGGAAGAATGCCAAGTTAAGGAGTTCAAAATTAATTTGCCTGTTTATAAGTATGAAATATTTAAAATGAAATAACATGAGTCAATTTCTGATATGCTTATCAGATTTACTAATATAATTAATGCTTTAAATGGTCTTGACAAAATCTATACTAATCATAAACTTGTTTGTAAGATTTTAAGATATTTGCCAAAGAAATAGAAAGCAAAAGTAATAGCAATACAAGAAGCTAAGGATCTAACCAAACTATCCATGGAAGAGTTAATCGGTTCACTCATGACACATAAGTTGAATATGCATCAAAAAAAGAAAAAAAAAATTTAAAAAGGAAGAAGATCATCACCTTCAAATCATTCACCAAATTCGAAGAAAGTGATGAACCGAAGGATGAAAATGAAGAAGAAAATGAGGATAAAAATGAGGACTTGGGACTACTCACTAGAAGATTCAAGAAGTTCATTATGAAGAAAGGCTTGAAAAACAAGAAAGATGATGAAGAAAATGAGAGAAGCAATGTCACTTACTACAAATATAATAGGAGGGGACACTGCAAGTTCGATTGCCCTCTAGTAAAAAAGAATCCCAAAAAGAATAAAAAGATTGTAATGATGGGTATTTAGAGTGATAGTGACATTTCAATCTCTGATGAAGAAGAGGAAGATGTGGCCAATCTATGCCTCATGGCTATTGATGATGAGGTAAACAATGAAATTCTTTTTGAATTTTCTTTTGATGAATTATATAAAGTCTTTCATGATTTAATAGATGAATATAAAAAGATAAGGTTGAAAAATAAGGAGCTTAAAAGTTCAAATATATCACTAGTTGAAGAAAAGAATAAGATTTTAATGGAAAAAGAAGAACTTTTGAAGGAAAAGAAAGTCTTAGTTGAAGGAAAAAAAATCTCTTGAAATATGAAAAATCTCTTATATAAAAAAATGATAATCTTAGAAAAGAGATTAAAACATCGAAGTCTATACTAAAAAAATTCACCATTGGTTTACAAAAGTTTCATTAATTTTGAACAATTCAAAGGCTATTTTTGACAAAGCTGGAATTAGTTACAATTCACTGAGAGACTGAAAGTTGTTAAAAATATGTTTAGCAAAGCCTCACATGAAAATAAATCTATAGTTTGCTTCAATTGTGACAAAGTAGGTACAAAATTTATGAATATAATATTAAAAGAGTTGGCCATACTTTGATCAAATAAATTTAGATTCTAAAAGGAACTATATGTACTAACTCTATTGGATTCAAGATCGCTTGGGTATCAAAAGTTAAAAAGTAATTTTATAGGTATACCAAGCATCCAAGGGCATGAAAGGAGCAAACTCTTGAAATTGGATGCTTAGGACTAGAAATGGATAAGTGATGATCCTTGATAAAAGATAAACTTTCTCTGCATCATACCATCATTATTTGTTAAATTTATTTAGAATAATTGATTGATTTTGATGACTTCTTCAACACTAACAATAACCTTAATCTATTGCTGGAATGTATTATTTGATTATATTCTCTTAATCATAATATCATATTGATTATAAGAAGCATAAGTTTCATTTTAAATTTAGCATGCTCCCAAACCTTTCATAACATGATATTACTTGTGAAACTTAAATTAAAATGAGCTTGATGGTATATGAAAATATTTATATACAAAATTCTCAAATTAATTTTTGATATTCCTATAAAATATGTAATCATTGAAATATATCAAAAAACTACATGATTTAAGGAACATCAAGATAAGTCATCAACTCATAAAAGATTGTATGCTTGATGATTTGCATTCCATCCTAGGTTGACCCCTAAGGATTTAAAAATCTTCTAGTTGAATCTAAACCATAAAGTCTACATCTAGTTTCCTCCTAATTCAATCTCATTGATTTTAAATCCCCAATTGATTAATTTTTGATCCTTCTGATTGATTTGTATATCATTCTTAATTCTTGATTTGATTATCTTTTGATCCCTAATCAATTTGAGCCAGTTTTCTTTGGATCTAAACTTCTTGAACTGTTTTCTTCTTTGAGAAGTCATCTTTTGGACTTGGAGAGTCAACTCGTGATTTTTGAAGGAGAAACAGTTCTGTAAGGAGCCGACTTCTAGTGTTACTGGAGTTGACCTCTCTTTAGGAGCTAACTTTTGATTTAGCAGGAGTTGACCCCCATGTCTAGGATGGATTTTTTAATTGGAGATGTCCCATATCTCAATTATTCTATTCTTTTTTTTTTTAGCTAAACCTTTTTCAAACCCCTCTTCTTTTAAAATTGGAGCTCTCCTCTTCATTTCCACATGATTCTTATGGTCCTTGTTCTCCAATGGCATCCCGAAAGCAATTCGTTCAAAGGAAGATGAAGTTCCATTCAAAAATTAAAGAATTTAGAATTCTTCAAGTACTTCTCCTTTGTAAGAAAGAAAGACCAAGCTTCAAAATGATCTTGAGCAAAAAAAATTGGACTTTAAGTTTATGAAGCAAGAAGGAATTGTAATTGGTCGGAATATTAAAAGGATGAGTTGGAAGTCTAGTTTCCAAAGTGAAAGACATATAGATTGAGATGGATATTGATAACATGAGATACATACTATGTATACAGATCGATGGGAGTACTTTGGATCGTCTTAAGCAGCAACACGTCAAATTGAGATTTATATTAGATCAAGATGATGTTGAGGATATCGAGGATATCAATGTTAGCACTCATACTATAGCAGATGATGATGATGAGACTCCTACAGCAGAACCCATTATAGTAAATGTCAAGACAGGAGTCAGCAGAGTAGCATGAGAGACCATTCACCTTTATAGACCAGCTATCTAGAGAGTAGCTTATGATTATTTGGTATACTGGATGAGGATGCACTTATCGAGAGGATTTTCATCAAAATCATCTCTTTTGTTTATGTAGAGATTTAGAGGTGCCCATCAAGACACAGCAGGTGAAAAGAGAGCTGATAGATGCTCTACTATTGGTCAGAGAGGAGTCTGCATGGTTGATTTAAACTTTCACTACAGTGAGAGATACTCGAGGACAGTCATCTGGAGATATCAAATCATCTTCTCCTTCTAGTCAGTCCAGACCTACATCATAGAATTATTATGATCGATACTTACTTAGGATGTTAGGATTTTTTTTATAGAACTTTAGTGAACCTAGCAATCTATTTCTTTCATTTGTATAGGAATTAGTACTCATATATTTTGTATATATTCATATTTTTATCATAATCTATATTTATGTTTCAGCTAATCAATAAAAATTTGATCTTTTATGAAAATTCAATATGCTTGATATTGATACTTGTACTTTATTGGATATTTGCTTTGTCTATAAAGCTAAGGAGGAGAAAAATATTCTTGAAATGCTTGCTTTTAATCAAATGAATGTGCATTCTTTGGAAGAAAAAAGGAGAGAATCAAGAAAATTAAATTTTGTTGCATTTATTATGAAAAATAGGAAGAGAAAGTATTATTAAAATATTAAAAGAGAAATTATTTTGGAACTTAATAAAAATAAAAATTATTGATAATCATTTATCTTGATCTATTTATATATCTTGTTGTTCTCTTCACTTTTGGAAATCATTATTAATCTTAAGAGAAAGATCATTGGTAAACAATCACATTTTGCTTATCCTATGGATTTATTTGAGTATTATTATGGTTTTGATCGCTTGATTTATTTTGAGCAATTATTTATAGTTCACATATTTTGATTATATCATCAATTTTTGATAATTAATTTATATCAAAATATTATTTTGATCTGAAAAAAATTATTGTTGAACACTCATATTTTGTTTCGATTGATTGATATCAAAAAATAAATTTAAAAAATACTCTTCTATAATCTTTTGAAATTGATATCATGTAAAATATTTCAAAAAAACTATCATTATCTTTAAAGCTAAATATTTAAAAAGAACTTTGATTTTATTCAATTGGTATCAAATAATTTATTATTTTGCACTTTGTATTTTATCAATCTTTTTTTTAGCAAAAATAGAAGAATGTCTGTCTCAAATCTGATTTTGTAAAGTTATGTTCTTGATAATATATTATTTGAGATAAATTTAAGAAATCAATATCTTTTCTGAACTTAATTGCTTAATACTTCTTGTTAAAAAGATGAAATGATCTTTTTGAAAAATAACTAAAAATCTCTTAATTTGAATGATTTGTTGATATTAATTTAAATTAATTTATCTTTTTAAATTTTTAAAACTATTTGATCTGAATCGATATATATTTATCACTTCAAAACTAAAATAATTAATATCAAAATTTTTTGCTATTGTAAAATATATGAAATCAAGATAAATTTGAAATATATTTTTATATTTTATATGATTGATTATTTTCAAAAAATATATTTAAAATATGTTCTTTTTAAAATCTCTAATTGATATCATGATAATTACTATTTAGTTTGATTTTTAAAATAATTGGTATCAAAAAGATTAATTTTCACAATTGGTATCAGATAATCTAGTTTTGCTTTTTAGTTCATTACTTTATCTCTTAGCAAAAAGAAAAAAAAATCTTATCTCAAGTTTATTTTGCTCTGATACCATATTTTTCTCTGATATATTTTGTACGATATCATTTGAGATAAATTAAAAAAATTAGTATCATTTCTGAATTTAAGTATTTGATACTTTTCAAAAAAGAAAGAAATAACTTTTGAAAAATTAAACTTATTCTATAAAAATTTTTATTCTAAAAAGCTCTATCCTTCTTGAATCTTTAAAGCTTAAAGCCTATTTATAATTAAATTTGAGAAGCCTTTTAATGCATCAACTTTATTCAAAAAGGAGGAGATATGTTTTTAAAGCTATATTAATTAAAAGAAAAAAGATAATTCTTTTTGGATTGTTACTGTTTGGATTGAATCTCAAAATATTTAGTAAGAAGAAGAATTAAATTGATTATTTTTTAAAAGACATAAGCTCTAGCTTCTTTCAATTGGTATCAAGTAGAATTTCTTAAGAATATTATCATAATTAATATCATAATTCTCATAATTGTATTAAATTTTTATAATTGATATCGTAATTCTCATAATTAGTATCAAATAGTTTATTCTTGTCTTAAATTTTATCACTTTATCTTTTACAAAAGAAAAATATGCTATGTCTCAAATCTGAATTTTTATGATTATATTCTTACTATTATATCATTTGAGATAAATTCTTGTGATATATTTTTGGTACTTTATTTTAGTATCAAAACAAGTATTTCTAAAACTATGTTGTTTGAAAAATTCCATCTTTATTGAATTTTTAAAGCTCAAGAAAATTTTCTAACTAAAATTGAGAAGTATTTTTGTATCAATATTTTTGAAAAAGAGAGAAGTTCTAAATCTGAATGTGAAAGTTAAATCTAAGATTTGAAAAGAAGAGAACTCAAATCAAATTTTAAAAATTGAATGTGTGTATATTTGATTAGAATTTTTTTGATGATTCATTTTAAATTCTTTTCTTATATTTTTTTGATGTTGTTAAAAAGCAGAAGAGTTATATTGGGTATATGCTTGAGATGATCATATGCTTAAGTTGATCACTTGATTCATTATGCTTGAGATACTCATTTGCTTGCTTAAGAAAATAATATGAATAAATATGTTATATTGAATATCATCTTGGATGTGTACACTCTTGAATATAATGGTAATATTATGAAGTGTATGTTTGTATGTGTCTAGCTATTCACTTTATGCTACATATTAAAAATTAATTAAAATACATAATATGCTTTATTGCGTATATACTCAAAATTTTTCATCATCAAAAAAGAAAAGATTATTGACCCTATTATTGATTTTGATGATAATAAAATATTGAGTAATTATAGTACTAATCATGTATTTTAAGATTAGATATAGGATTTTTCAAGTATCCAAAATAAAAAATTTATCTTAAAGATAAATTCTCTCAAAATACCAAGCCAATACACTTGAAAGAATAAGTTCTCACAAGTTTGAGTGGTTCGTTGTGAAGAAAATAAAATTGAAAGAAACAAATGTTATTTGAAGCATTAAGGCCAAAAAATTCAAGTCTAGGAGGCTAAAATATGAAGAAAAATGATGTCTGAAGGTTTTGCATTGACTCCAAAAGATTTCGAGTCGACTCTGACATATTGGAAGAAAATTAACATAGGCTTGAATCGATTTGAAGTCAATCCGAGCTGATTCTCTCAGAGAAGATTGAAGATGTATTTTTAAGATCATTGCTCGAGTCAGCTCATTTTCAAACTTGAGCCGACTCGTCTATCGAGCCAACTTGTCTATAGAATCTAGTTGACTCCTATCATAGGACTATATAACGACTAATTTTTTCATACTTTTTCATAGCTAATTTTTGCTTCTAACAGTTATTTCAGTCCTTCCAATGGTTAAAACTCATTCTCAAACTTCTTCTAAGCCTATTAAAAGCTAGAGAATTATTTGAAAAAAAAATTAAGAGGGATTAAAGAGAAAAACTTTTAAATGAGTGAGAATCATTGAATATACTTGAAAAAGAGAAAAATAGAGGGATTAAGTGCATAAATTTGAGAGCTTTCAAAGAGTAATCTTTTCCAATATTTTTTACATCCTCTCAAGTATCAAAGAAGAGAAGTGAAGTATCAAAAGAGTAATTCATCAACCTCTTCTCTACGCTTCAAAGAGTTTTTTTTTTTCAATTCTATTTTGTGCTGAAATTCTTCTACTTATATTTTATTTTCTTTACCAGTTTCTTTGAAGGAAAGAAATTTGAGATTAGATCCGTCCAGGTCCGGATTTGGATATTATAGGTTTTGATTAGTAAGCTCATAAAATCAATTAGATTGATTGAGATCTTAAAAATAATTATGTATAAATTTTGGTTAGTGATCTCAGAAAATAATTGAGTTTGTTTGTGAGCCCGAGTAAAACAAATGTATATAATCAAAAGATTATAGTAAAATTTTTAAGAGACTCTTGGAGAGTGGACGTAGCTGCAAGGTTGCACCAAATCACTATAAAATTTATGCATTTGTGTTGTAATTTTCCTTGCTTGCTTTACTTAACTTTTAATTTCTATTTTGTATAGTTTTAGTATTTGCATAGCTTCTCTTATATCTTAATTCCATGCTACATATATTGAATACCTCCTAAGCACTTTAGATAAATTAATTTAAGCATAAAATTATTTTAGATTTTAAATTTAGTTAAAATTTTTATATAACCCAATTCATCCTCCTTTTGGGTTGCTACCTTTCTGGGCAACAGAAGTGTTGTATGCCATAAGTAGGGTGGATGGAGAGATTACATGGTGGAGAGTAGGCTGGAGATTGGGATGGAGATGGTGTTGGTGGAGGAAGATGGAGGACAAAGTGGGTGGGGTGCCAACAGAGTTGAAGCGGCCGTAGATCGTGAGAGATAAATGGGAGATTATGTGAGAGTGGGATGTGGGTTGGGGTGGGGATAATGATGGTTGAGGAGAAGGGGGAAAGAAGAGGTTGAGGGTGGAGAGGATGGATCATGACATCACTATAGTCTTTTCTCCCTCCCTTTTCATTATTACTACTATAGCCACCTATCGCTTACACCCTCACTGTCCTCTTTCTCCTCTTTGAATCTCACCCATAATCCGAAACCACCCTCTTTCTCCTCCTCTTTGAATCTCACCCATGGCTTGATGTCGCCCTTTTCCTCCTTAGATCTCACATGTGACCTCAACTTGCTCTCCCCCTCCTCTTTTAATCTCATCCATGACCCCGATGCCATCCTCTTCTTCCTTAGATCCAACCACAACCACCATGGCACCCTCTCCTAATGCTGCCCTCTTCTTTCTTAATTTTACCAGCAACATCGATGCTAATCTCTTCCTCCTCCTCTCTCTCCTTTTCGATGCGCCACCATTACTGCCATGCCTATACCAAGGTATCAAGAAAAAGGGAGAAAAAGATACTTTCTAAAATGCCCTCAAATTTTAAAATATTTGCCTGGATTGCCATTATTTTTTATTTCAAATTGCCTCAAAACTTCAAAGTATTTGCTACTGATTGCTGATGGATAAATCAATGCCGCCCATATTGAATTGGATGGCTTAAAAAATAAATGATGAATGGACTTAAAAGCTCTACGAAATACCATAGCAAAAGCTAAATATGTTAATCATGTCTAGCTTGGGATTTTTTGGTAAATTGTACTCAAATATATAGCATATGTAGATATTTAGGAGGGTGTTTAATAATTAACTCGTTGAAAAAAATACACAACTTTGGCAGATTAAGCCTACAAGCACTTAAAACTCACCATTTGAAGATGTGAATATCATTCAAATGGCTTCAAGATAAGAAGCATATCCGATTCCACCATCCAGAATTTTTTTTCTTTTGATGCATGCCTAGGCTAAATTAAACATTTGTAATATTTAAGACCTAGCCACTAGATCTTATGCATTATCTTAATTCTATCTTAGTTTCTAACATAACCGTTCGTGAGTACAAGCCTATACCTTGATTAACCTCTCCTCTACTGGCACATTTTTCATCAGGAACACCATATGTACTATTGCATTCTATTTTTCTATTGAATGGATCACCTAAATTAAGCTTATGGAATTAAGACTTTATATTAAGAAAATAATAAGTGGGCCAAAAACACTAGGAGCCCATGCCACTTACAATTGAACTCTTACCCTCTCATCAAGAGAGGGGAGAGCTAGTTAATACTATTCGAGCCACACTCGACAATAGATGATCATGAACTTAAAGGGACAAGAAGAATTTTGGACTTCTCATTGCATGAAACTTTTGCCATCATAATAATTAGTACATGCAGGAGTTGGAAGGGAAGGAGCTTGGATTAGAATTTGAGATTAATTAACCTTATGAAACAAGAAGATTTTGGGCTTCGAGATCTAAAATTTTAGGGTCAATAAAATTAGATAGTTGAGACTTAATGTCCATCACATATATCAAAAAATTTTAGGGTTGATCTTATTTAGTCTTGATTACATTTTTGCTTGAAAATTTTGTGAAACCATACACCAACCCGGCCTTCCATTTTTTTTTAAAGGCTTATAACGAGCAATTCTATGGAAGGCTTTATTGTTTAATAATAAAAAGAGTTGATTAAATATATCAAAAGCAAAAAAATATTTTAATATTTTTTGAAGCCTTATTCTTTTGAGAGACATAGGTGGTGGTGGCGGTGATAGTGGATAGGGAAAGGAGGAGGGAGTGGAGGTGGTGGAGAAAGAAGTGAAGTATCATTGTCATTAACCATGATAAAGATTGAGTGATTATTTATGACGATGATAGAGGCTGGCATCAGAAAGGATGCTATTATAGTATTTATGGTGGGTGGAGGGGATGGTAACATATGGTGAGAGGAGGGATATGGCGATGTGCGCTAAGAGGTGGATGGGTTGTGGTATCACTGGAGTTGAAGCAGCTATATGCCATAAGCAGGGTGGATGGGGAGATTATGCGGTGGAGAGCAGGCTAGAGGTCAAGTGGCCATGGTGTTGATGGAGGAGGAAGACAGGGGAAAGGAGTGGGATGAGTTGCTACTGGAGTTGAATGGCCATACACAGTGAGGGAGGGATTGGGATATTATGCGGGAGTAAGCTGTGGGTTAGAGTAAGAATGGTGGTGGCAGAGGAGAAGAGAGAAAGGAGAGGTTGAGGGTGAAGGAGATGACATCATGACACCACTGCCATTCCCTCCTACCCTCCTTTTCCGACATTGCCACTGTAGCCGCTTACCATTAACACCCTTGCTGCCCTCTTCCTCCTCTTTGAATCTCATTCATGATCCAATGCCACTCTCTTCCTCCTCGAATCTCATGCACAACATCACGCTTTTCCTTCTTGGATCTCATGCACGATCCCAACTCACTCTCTCTATCCTCTTCAGATCTAACCTACAACTACTATGGCATTCTCTCTCGATGCTGCCCTCTTCCTCCTCTTTGGATCTTACCTACAACCTCAACACCGACCTCTCCCTCCTCCTCTCTCCTCTCTAATGCGCCACCGCCATCACCCTACTACTCCAAGGCATCGAAGAAAAGGGGTGGAGAACATATTTTTCAAAAAGTCTTTGAATCTTAAAATATTTGCCCTAATTGTTGTTGTTTTCGATTTTAAAATGCTCCAAAACTTTAAAGCATTTACTAAACCAGCCACATACGTAATTGGATACAACCAATTGTCGTAGGTAAATCAATACCATCCATATTGAATCGGACAGCCAGAAAAAAATCAATGAGGAAAGGACTTAAAAGCTCTTTAGAGTACCATAGCCAAAGCTAAATATGTTAATCATAACCAACTTGGGATCTTTTTGTAAATTGCATCCAAATATCTAACATGTGTAGATATTTAGGAGGGTTTTAACAATTAACCTATTGAACAAAGTACACAAGCTTTGGTAGTATTAAGCCTGCTAGCATATAAAACTCATTAGAAGATGTGGATATCATTGAAATGGCTTCAACATAAAAAGCATATGGGATTCCACCATCTGGAACTTATGTTTACTGATGCATGCCTAAGCTAAATTAAACAATTTATAAGATTTAAGACTAGCTACGATCTTATGCATGATTTTAATTTATGCCTTTTACTTAATTTATGAAATCATCATTTCTGAGTATAAGCCTATTACCTTGATTAATGTCTCCTCTATTGCCACATCTTTCACCACGAACACTATATGTACTATTATATTTCATTGTTCCATTCAATGGATCATCTAAATTAAGCTTATGGAATGAAGACCTTATATTAGGAGAAATAATAAGTAGGCCAAAAATAGTAGGAGCCTATGCCACTTAGAATTGAACTCTTACCCTCTATCAAGAGAGCGGAGAGCTAGTTAATACTACCGACGACACTCGGCAATAGATGATATAAACTTAATGAACAAAAAGAATTTTGAACTTCTTATTGCGTGCAACTTATCTATCATAATAATTAGTATGTGCGGAGGAGGATGGAAAGGAGCTTAGATTAGGATTTGAGATTATGCAGGAATAAGAAGAATTTTAGGCTTGAGATCTAACTTATAAGAGATAATTTGATAATTTAAACTCTTAATTTTCAAGAAAATGAAAGATGTTGTCGCGTGTCCAAGTATACATGAATGGAAAGCTTAGGCTACGGCAATACTATTCTTGTCGCTCCATTTTGAATTCGTAAATAATTTTTCTTTTTGAATATCATGAACTGGTGTTCCCTTGGAAGAATGCATGGCTACCATTTCTCAAAAGGTGAAATTGATAATTGATTCTTTGATAGACCGGGCTATAACTTTAACCTCTATAATTTTAACATAAGTTTCAATCAAAGGGATTAAAAGCTATAACTTCATACACCAAAGACCATCTTTTGATTCACCTTTTCAAAATGATCATGATCTTGGTCGTTCCAAGATAAGCCTGCTTATGAAATTTTCTTCCACCAAGATTACCCGGCCAATCTTGCAATCATTCTTAGAAACTACAATGAGGCATCTTTTTGACTACAAAATACATTCAGTGAACATGAAAGAAATTTGCTCCTTTTTTTATGCCATTTAGAAGCTGCCCGGAATGTATAGCATTGGAACTCTCTTTTCTTCCTGGGCTCGCCTTTCATTTGAAAGTATTGGAAAAATATGTACTAAAAGCGTAGAAAAAATATAAAGAGGAAAAATTCTCTCACATGCTAACAAACCAAATGGCATACCAGCTTAAAAAAAAAAAAAGAAAAATTATGGCACCCCAGCTAAGCCTGAATCTTTGCTCTTGGTGGTTGGGACCAACGTTGGGCCACATACCATGCATGAGTCGTCAATATCATAGAAATTTAAAAAATTTAAATTTAAAAATTTAAATTTTATGCCGCAAAATTTATTCTACGGTGAATGGTAAGTAGAAATTTAAAAAATTATGCTGCAAAAATTTTGGATTCATTTGGTTGTGGAGTGTCGGATTATGAGATAATTTGATGATTCTAGAGAATTTATTTATCTATCAAAAGAAAAAAAAAAAGATTGTGAAAGAAAAAATTACTAATGTATTTGATTGGTGAAATAATTATTTCAAAAAAATTGCTATGTTTGGTTAGAGATAATCTCATATAGGAGTATTGCAAATTTCTAACAATATTTTTGAATAAAAAATTCAAGTAATAATATTTTTTAAAATCATTCGTTGGTTATTTATAGCCCACTCATATAAATATTATCAATATTGCTATTTCGAATATTGAAACATATTTATATGAGTTAATAAATATTTTTAAATTAATAATAAATATTGAAAAGTATAATTCTTATTATAAATAAATGTTAATATGCTTTGGTATATAAATAAATATATTTTTGGGTACAAATTAAATATATTAATTATTAATAAATTTATGTTAAATTTATTGGTAATTAATAAATATTTTTAATTATTTATTGTATGTTAGTTATATAATATACTTAATATAATATAAAAGTGAGGATATTTTTCGTCAAGGAATAATAATTTCAGTATCTTCACTCGATAATATAGTATGAAAAAATAAATACTACTTTCTTGATAGTATTTATTTTATCTTCTTTTTAGAAATATATATCATTTAGTTTATTATCTCTCAGATCTACTTTTGGTACGAAATAAGAAATTTGGTATAGATTTATTTTTCCAATGGAATCTATCATTTATTTACCATTTCTCTCATATACTATTCATACCAAATATGATAATCTGATATGAAATTTATTTTTTCATGCCAAAGTATCTCCAACCAAATGAGCTTTTTGAAAGCATGGCAGTAATTTCTTGTGTCTTCTCATAGATTTAAGTGAGTCTTTTGGAGTTGCCATGGATGAACATAAAATATTCCTTACAGAAACCAGGTCTCCTATTTTCATATCTTGTTATGATCCAGAACATTTCACACCCCAACTCCCATAGATTATAAATAGAGGAAGTAGAGGGGACCCAAGGGGCAATCAATACCCTTGCATTCCCATTTAGTGACCTCTTGAAAGGAGTCCACAATGACCAACCCAGGAAGCAATGCTCCAGCAAGCAAGAACCTCCTGCAAACTGAAGCCCTTAAGAGGGTTAGTTCTTTTTCCTCCTCTTCTTCTCCTTGGATATAACTATCTATTTATTTGGAGCCTTTCTTCTCTTCCAACTAACCATTTTCACCTTTGCAGTATATACTGGAGACAAGTGTTTACCCACGAGAACATGAGCAGCTTAAGGGATTGAGAGAGGTGACCATGAAACACAAGTGGCAAGTTCTAACTCTAATTAAACCCCACTATCTTATTGCAATTTTTCCCATGTCTTGCTTCATGCATGGTAGCATAAGATGCACACAAAAATATGTATTAAAATCCACCCTTGGTAATTAGATTTTTTTTTTTTTTTATGTATAGGGAGGAAAATCCACCCTGAATATGTATTAAAATAATTGTATCGATTTTAAGGGGATAGAGATGTTATTTTTGCCTGTAGCCGAGTTGGCTCGGGCAAAAGATAAGAACCCAAAAATATGTAGGACTCGGGCCCAGAAATATGTGGGACTCGGGTCTCAGAACCTATACAATTTGATAAGTTTCTACATAGTGTGGCAGAGTTATAAACCCTGCCTTTGCTTTCACATGCACTTCTTGGTAATTAGAGTTTTAATGTCTATAATTGTAACCATTAAATGGTTATTGGCTGATGGTTTATAATTTAATGGTTTACAACCTAAATTAGAAATTTTTCCAAATTCCAAACATTCTAATTCCTCACAGCTGGCTCCACCTGCCTGGTCCCACATTGAGACCAGTGGAACAACATCTCCATATGTTTCCATAAGGTATCTACCCTGCCAGCCATGACAAGAATTGTGTTATTTGGTTCTTTGGTCTTGTATAAAGACCCAATGTTTTGCCGGTGTACAACTGATGTTGGACTAAACAAACGGCCTTTCAAAGTGAGGATTACAGAGTGAGATTTAACTCTATACAGAATAATTAGTAGGTGGCAGATGGATTGGTAGGTGGCCAGGGAATCTTTTTATTAAGGGCTATTTTGTTGGCCTCTTCGCTAGTTGCTGGAATTAGCATGGGAAGGCTGCAAAGATATAGGACTCATTGAAGGATCTTGGAACATTCAAGTTGCCTTACCTCTTTTGGACCACTTGAAAATTTGATTGATTCCCCGATGGAGAATGTCCAACCCTTCCTGACAAAAATAGTCCTAAAATGATGCTGAATGATTTTATGGTTTCTCTTTAAGATCTTGTTATAGATTTCTAGAAAAAATATGCACAACATGCTCTTGTCTACTCTTTAAAACAATGCCATGCTTGAAAAGCCTAAAATGCTTGTGTGGCTAGGGAGAAGGAATAGAATATATCGAAGAAAGGTTGGTAAAAGGAAGGTGTTGTTATTAAACAAAGCAAAATTGAAACCATCAAACAATTGTAATGGTAATGTAATGTTGCTAAAACCATTTAGGAACCATTTTTAAGGGTCTTGAGGATTCATGGTAGGGCTACCTCACTATAACCATATGGGATGATTGGAGAAAGAAAAGGATATCATATATAGAATAAAACATAAAGATCTTCATAAAGAAGACCTAGTGCATCAGGAAAAATTATTGATCCAAGCAATGGTTCCTTTCATGGAAGTATTGGTTCCATCAAAGTGGAAAGAAGATTAGATGCATGAGAGAGATAAGAATCAAACTTTTAAGAGATTTTGTTGTGCCTTGGTAATCTCCCTTGGGAGACACCAAGGTTCCTAGTATATTTTTTTGGTTTTTATCTATAATTTCAATGAATTTGGATAGGTTCCCCCCTTTCTTTTCCAAAACAAAAGTTGATATATTTTCTTTTGTTAGATCATAAATATTTGATGTTCCCAGCAAATCTTTACAATAGTCTAAGAATACCATATTAATTTGAGATTAGCTGCCCATCATCAAACATTATTTCATCTAAGTAGGATCCTCAACCTTGAATATTGGTGAACATTATTTCATCTAAATACATATATAATAATGTATGCCCATGCACAAAAGAATAAAAGAAAAAATGATTTATTTTAGAGACTGACAGGAGTTGCATCCTTTGAAAAAAATTGGTGGAAATTGTATGGGCATGTTCCCATCTTAATAGCCTAAGGAGAGGGTTATTTATGCTAGGTACATCTGCATATAAAATAAATACATGCAAGTTTTGTGTGGTTTTTTTTTTTTGGTAAACTAGTTTTATGTGGTTGCTTGTAGGTTTCTATGAACTGATTCATGCATATAGTCAGATATGTTTATCATCACACCATCAGTTTATGCGCTTGTGGAACTAGATAGAAAGTCTTAGTGGTCATAACTTATAGCTTTGGACTACAATATTGTGCTTTTCGTGGAAATGTAGGCCTTGGCCTTCTTAGGAAAAATAGAAATCCAGAAAATATTGGTTCTAAAAATTACTTTGTAGCTCTATTCAATAACGATCACATGCTAAATTGAATGATGACATTAATACTCATAAAACATGGCACTTATTTGCACTCCACATATGACATAAAGACTTGACATTTAAAGAATTACATTATTCCACTGTTAAGAAATAATGTAATTATGCCACATAGCTAATGGTTGTCTATTTGAAGTATCATTTCATAAAAACTGCCACCTTGACATCAAGCTTGCTGGATATTTTTTGAAAATAAAAAAAAAAAACCTTTTTTTTTTAATCCCAATCTATTTTCCATGGATGCAAGGCACAAGATTGTAATGTAAAGGATCTTCATGAAGCAAAGACAAAAAATAATTTTTTTTTTTAAGGGTGAGAGATGGAGTAATCTGTTACATAATGTAACAACTATGTTGCTACTCCTGAGTGATTGTACAAATTTTTCCTCAAAAAACAAATGTTGCTGGTACATATAGATGAACAATTTTAATGGATATTAAAGTCATAATGCAAATATTGCTCATTTTTTATCTGTTTAAGAAAACCACCCTAGCCTCTTATCAGCTTTGCTCTTTGTAGCTTCAATAAGTATGATAACAATTTATGTCTTCCTAATGCCAGCTACAAGAAAGGCATACTAAAAAGTATGACTAGTTAGGGTAGACTATATGAATCCCTCTTCTATTATGGTCTTGTAGGTCCACACTCTCTCGAAGATGAAAAGATAAGAAGTCTTAATTACTATTTTATTCCATGTGGTTTTTGGTCTACTAAGTGAAGCATCACTTGCATTTGCAATTGTATGCAAGTGGTATTCTAATCATAGCTGCATCTAAAATGACTAGTTATGATCTAAGTTGAATTTAGCCCTAGTCAATCCATCCAAATTGTTACTTCTACATGCTTTATCTTTTGCAATGCTGACAAAGAGAAGTTTTAAGATGATGTATTTGGACGTTTGGAAGCTAGATTGGTTGCTGGACCAAAGAAAAAATAGCTATCAACCTCTGTGAATATAAGCATCATATATTGCATTAAAAAAAGACAAAAGTAGTATATCCTATCTATGTAAGGCTAGCAAAATATGATCCGATCCGCCAATCCGACCCATGTTCGACCCACCATAAACAGATTTGGGTTTAGACTAAACAAATTTGGATCATAAACAGATCGACCCGTTTAACCCATTTAATAATTAGATCAGATTTAGATTTTAGATATCTGATTCGTTTAATCTGTTTAATCCATTTAATATTCAGGTCGGATTGAGTCAGATATCCCATTTAACATATTTAACCTGTTTAACCTATTTCTAACCATTTAACTCACTTATTTAACCTGTTTAATATTTAAGATCCGTTTAACCTGTTTAAAACCTCTTTAACCTTTTTTAACCTATTTAACCCGATCTGTTTAATCCGTTTAACCCATTTAATCTGTTTAAATCATTTAACCTAATTTGACCTATTTAATAAATAGATTAAATAGATCGGATCGGATTATCTGTTTAATAAATAGATCGGATTCATGTTTGAATTTTTGATCCGTTTAAAAAATAGATCGGATTTGAATTGATGATTTTTTGATTCGATCTGTATTGATCCGATCTATTTATGATTCGATTCGATCCGATTGCCAACCCTATATCTATGCCTATACATAGAAAAAGAGTTTAGCTCTCTCTCTCTCTCTCTCAGCATACCACACGTTGGATGTTTAGGAGATATATTGTTTGTTTGGCATGCCTCGTATCTACTGCTTTGGTTGTCTCTTCTCATCTTTTGGTTAGTAATGTGGAGAGGGATGCATGTCCTGTTTAGCACCCTCACCATGCCTTCCCTCTTACTATATGAATGGGAGAGTCAATGGCTGCCCATCCTGCTCTCACTGCCCTCTATTCCCTTCTAATATAAATGACAATATGTGTCGTGCCCCAAACCGAGTACATAATAAAAGCTGCAGGCCTACAAGACAGACCATTAAAAAATATAAGGCTATTGGTCAAATCATTATAATTTCAAAGCAATAATAAAAATCTTCAATCTTTGAGAATTAATTTAATAAAGATCCAACCAAATTATTCTCATAAACAAAATATTCCAAGATAACAAGAGTCATATTGCTCCAACCAATTACTACATTTAGACTAAATAAATATCTAAAAAAAATTAAATGAAACTAAACTTAACTAAACTAAGAAGTTTAACTAATCATGAATATCTCTAAGAGATTTAGTACACTCTCTCATGTCCCAAGCAATGCATGATTCAGGATCTAAAAAAAAAAAAAAAGAGTAATAAACTATACCACCCAGTAAGCAGCATAACATAGCAAAGTGAGGTCTAAGCATGCTAGTAGAATCGATCAAATATAATTTATCATGTATCATAATTAGGCATATCAAAATTCAAAGAATAATATTTTTTTCACTTTTCAAATATATGCTTTTCAAAAATTAATACTGAAAGAATAATACCCTACAAGCCAATCGCATATGTGATGCGATGAGGTATTTTTCTATATTTTATCTTTCAAACTCATATATTTGATATTATTTATTAATAAAGTTAGACATCTTTGATTCATTATATGCTACATCTTATACTTGTTTAAGATTATAATGAACCCCATAAATTAGGACAATGATTTTAAGATCATGATGAGATCATGCCAGTGAGATTTAAATCCTTGATACCCCTGATCTAAAATATTTTCATTCGTTAGTTCATTGAGTTGGAGATTAATGATACCGATAAGACTGGCACATCCTATGTATGCTCAATGGAAAAGGTAGTTGATCTCACAACCACTTACGTGTGACACTAATACAAGGATGTGGATGCTCATTAGAGAATGAGTTCGCTGAATTGACCTACGAGAGAATATCTGATGAAGCCTTATTTATATATCAATAGGTTGTTCTTTAGTGAGAGTTGTGCAAGTGATTCTTAGACCTGAGATCACCATTGTACCTTATGTACATGAATTCATATTTTAGTTCATTCCCTAGATTGGTTCTCTGATCCTTGCGTGGGATATTTTGGATGTGGTAAAGTATGTATGGAGGTTATGAGTGGTCAATAAGAGATCGGTCACTTCTAATAAGGAGAGCGAACATCCTATGTGATCTCACATGATGATGATTCAAAAAGTCTTTGGCCAAAGTAGGATGATAATTAAAAAAAAAAATTAATATATCATCAACTGAATCATCACCTTCTGATCGAGATATATATAGATGAGCATTTAGTTTTAACATGATTCTATACTCATAGCTCGTCTGAAATATTGTATGATTGAAGGATTGAATTGTACGATAACTTGCCATTGAAGAAAAAATTTGATTTTTTTTATCAAATTTTATCTCTTTCGAATAGTCATCACATGTTGCTAGACATCAATATTGACTTGTAGACTCATAAGAATTAAAAAAAATTAATTTAAAAATTAATTAGAAAGAGTTCTGATTAATTGGTGTAATTGGGTTGACCTAATCTAATCAGATTAGGATTAGGTCAAGAGCTTGGATCCACTACTGACTAGATTTGAAATTCAATGAGTTACATATTTTAAAATTTAATTTTGATCTAATTTTATTTGAACTTATTGTAAGTTCTAAGGGTTAATTTGATATGCTAGCACATTATATTAACCCAAGTTTTCAATTTGGTTAGTTCAAAGTATTTGAGCTAGACTTAACTTGTTGCCTTGAACCTAATTAGATTAGATCTATATTTAATTAGTTTCTTACCTTGACATGGAAGTGTTTTATGTGTAAAAGAGGTTCTCCATGCCATCCATCTGACTTCAATGCCAAAATTTATAGGTGTGGTAAAAGAAGAGTCTTTTTTTTAATACATCTCTGTGTTTTCCACTCTATTTATTTCTTTCACACACAATTAATATATGATATTTATGAGTGTGGAAGAGGAAGAGTTTTTCTACACTTGAAACTCCTCCACACTATTTATTCTTGCATGAGAATTTATTTCTCTATGTGAAAAGGTGGAGCACCAAGAGTTGGCACCCCTTGGAGACCCATGCACCTCTTTATTTTCTATTTATAGGGAATGCCCCCTATTGATTTTGGAACAGATATCCTGGTATTTGGGCATGGGATAAGTGAGGATTTAGAAAAAAAAATTTGAAAAAATTAAATAAAAGAAAAAATAAAAAAATAGAAAGAGAGAGAAGAAGAGAGAAAAAGGCAAGTAAGGGCTGCTTGACCTAGGATTTGGTTTTTCTATATGTTAGAGTACAAAACTAAATTCTAGATGGTGAGATGTCTTGAGAAGAGATTCTTGGCATAGTCCTAGTAAAGGAATCAAAGATAAATAGATAGTGGTGTGATTCATTCTTAGAAAAGGATATCGGCAGCGTTCTAATGAAGAAAAACTGCAGCACTATTTCAGTTGGAAAGGACCTTGATCATCTTCCATGTGGATCACCGCCGGAGGGTTTCTACTTTAAAATCTTATGAAGATTATTTTGCCATCTGATCATCTTCTTTAGAAAGTATAATTTCTACCCTATTGTATGCTTGAATGGTTTGATTGAAGTCTATAAGGTGATTCTAGGATTTGAGTTTCGGTATGCTGGTTTTAAGGGTTAAAACTCTTTTTATGTATGTTAAAAAATTTTAAAATCTATAATCCACTATGTGATCAGAATCCAACAGTGGTATCAAAGCCATCCTTATTAGATTCAATCAAACAGGTGCTATTATTGTAGTATAGATGTGATCTGATTCATATGATGTCGAAATGTTCTATCGATTTCTTACATTGATTTTAAAATCAAAAATTATTTTTGACATGATTCAAGTATGACTTTAAATTTTAGTTGTTAAATTTTGAATTTATCATAATTTGGTTTTTTATGATTCATGATAGATTGATGTTTGAATCAATTTTATTAGGGTGTATTGTTTCTAGCCTATTATTCATTTGGTCAAGCTTAATATGATTAGAATTTGGATGTTGATTCAATTTGTTAACTCAAGTCAAATTTGACATGTGAATTAGACCAAAGGATTGAGTCCAGATATTGGTTCAAGTGTTGAACCAAAGTACATCCTTGCATAATTTTAGTAATCATAATTTTTAACATAGTTATATAAATAATATTACAACTTGAATAGCATATTATATAGCATGATATGATACATGAAAATTATTTTCATTCTTTTTATATGCATATTACATATGATGTAAGTGTTAGGTTATGTGAGAGACCAGTTTAAAATCTTCATTAAAAATTACATTAAGTTATAGTATCGGAATTCACTTACTAACCAAATATCAAATTCATTGATCAATTAATGTCTAGAAAAGTATTAAAGATGGTTATTTAATTAGAATCGTTTACTTATCTCATCAAGTTATTGGTGTCTAAGAAAAGCATCGGAGAGCCTCCCACCTACTTACTTGGCCAATCTGATCTATTGAGTTTTGAGTTTGGATTGCTTAGTGATGTAGACACTACATGTGCCTTCCTCCATGCTAAGACAATATCATGTCAAGAACTACAGTGAGTTTGTTGTGCAACCACAAAGCTTACCATGGAGATTGATGTGGGGTTGTCTTAATGTATATTTGATGCTTACAGCATTTTGGATATGTTGCTTTATTGTGCAACCACAAGGATAGCATCATTCAGATATGACTGTATGAAAATAAAGGATCTAACTTAACTAAAATATTATAGTTTGTTGTGCAACCACAAAGTTATGAATATTTTGGAGGTAGAAAGATGTTGAGAGTTGCATTAGATGCAATTGGAAAGGAGTTTCCTACCTTTGAATTCATGAAGATTTGTTGTGCAACCATAAGATCTTCTATGAAGAATTAGGATCTCAACCCCATTAAAAAAATCAGTAGGGTTTCTCATTTATTATAGGAAAAAGCTATAGTATTCGATAAAATAGTGGGAGTAACAATTAGATAAAAGATCTAATCTAGTTGTGCATGTCATTATGAGTTATCTGCTTATATTGGTTCTTTGTTGTTGTAGATTAATCTGCATAATGGTATCCTCACTTTTACCGCGTGGCATATTTGATACCAATAAATTGATTGGATTCAATTATATGGACTGGTTGAGAAATCAGAGAATTATTCTCACACAGAAGAAAGTCTCCTATATTCTAGTTACCTCTGCACCCGATATAATCGGTAAAAATACAACTGAGAAGGAAAGGGCCACATACAAGATGAGCTTGTCTCTATGAGTAATGAGCTTCAGAGACAACATGAAGGCATGGATGTTTCTTTCATACTCCTTAATCTAAAGAAGTTATATGGAGAACAAAGTCAGACTGCTAGATATAAGATATCTAGACAGTTGTTCTATGCTAGGATGAGTGAAGGCATGTTCGTGTAAACTCATGTCCTGAAGATGATTGATCTGATAACTTGTTTGGGACAGTTGGGTTTTACAATGGACGGTGAGCTTAGTCAAGATCTGCTCTTCCAGTCATTTTTTGATTCCTTCTCACAGTTTGTCATGCACTATCATTTGAACAAACTGAACACCAGCCTGCCTGAGCTGCTTAATATGTTAAAGACAGCAGAGAGTCATTTTAAGGGCGAAAAGGCTCTAGTTCTTTTTGTGGATAAGATCTTCAAGAAGAAAGATAAGAAAGGTTCTAAGAAAAAGTTGAATCCTAAGGTTAGCATCTCTAAGAAGAAAATAAAGAAAGTCTCCACCAAGGGTACCTATTATTAGTGTGGCAAAGAAAAGCATTGGAAGAGGAATTGTAAGGACCATCTTGCAATTTTGAAGCACAAGAAGCAAATGTTGCTAAAGATTTGTATATAATATAAACAAACTTATCATTAAATACTTCAACTTAAGATTCTTAGATATTGGATACCATCTGTGGTTCACACCTTTACAAATCATTACAGGATCTGCAAGACATAAGGAGTCTTAATGAAGGTGATTTCATACTGTTCGACACTAGTGGAGAGTCTATCCAGGCCAAAACTATAAGAACCAAGCCATTAAAGTTGCCTTCAGACAAAGTTTTGAAATTGAAGGACTGTTATTATATCCCTAACATTGTTAGAAATATTATTTCTATACCTATGTTACTGGAACAAGATTTTGAAATAAGAGGAAAGGGTAATAGTTACTTTATTTATTTTTCTAGTAACTATTATGAAAATATTTTTATTGATAATGATCTTTTATTCTTATCATTTAATAATAATATTCTTCATATTAATCAAATAAAAAAAAGAAAGAGAGAAGATGTGAATGTCATATATCTCTGGCACTGCCAACTAGGTCATATCAATGAGTCAAGGATTAACTAGTTATACAAAGAAAAGTTCTTTGATCTTTATGATTTTGAATCATATGAAATTTGTGAACCTTATCTCATGGGTAAGATGATCAAGACTCCATTTACTGGATATGGAGATAGGGCGAATGACATTTTGGGTTTAGTCCATACTGATGTTTATGGTCTAATATCGACTCAAGTCAGAGATGGATGCTCCTACTTCATCATATTTATTGATGATTTATTTAGGTTTGGATATGTATATTTAATAAAATACAGATCTGAAATCTTTGATAAGTTTAAGGAGTACCAAAGAATGGATGAAAAATAAATTGGTAAGAGTATCAAAGCTCTTCGATCTGATCGAAGAGGTGAATACTTAATTAGTGAGTTTCTTAATTATTTAAAAAAAATAAAATTCTTTCTCAATGGACTCCTTCTTACACTCCACAATTAAATGATATTGTGGAAAGGAGGAATTGTATCTTATTAGATATGATGCGGTCCATGATGTGCTTCACAGATCTTTCGATCTCTTTTTGGGGTCATGCCATAGAGACTGCCGCATATATTTTAAACAGGGTACCTAGTAAATCTGTCCTTGGTACTCCATATGAGATATGGAGAGGTAGGAGTTCATAATCTTAAGTATCTTAAGATTTGGGGCTGTCCTGTTTATGTCAAGAATACTGAAGGACATAAGCTAAGTGCTAGATCAGATAAATATAGATTTGTAGATTATCCTAAGAAAAGTATAGGATACTACTTCTATCATCCTACTTAATAAAAAATATTTGTTAATAGGCATGTCACTTTCTTGAAGAAAGCGTTCATCCAAGAAGGGGGTAATGAGAGGACAATTGAACTTGAGGAAGTTCAAGATCTATAGTCTATCCAGAAGCAACATGTGGAGAATCCATAAGTTCATCCTCAACCTGATGTGCCAATTGTTGAGGTACAGTCAAACACACACCTCCTGTCTGAAGATCAGATAGTGTGCGTAATGTACCACTCAGGTATGGATTTATCATTAAAAATAATAACTCATCACATATTATTGAGAATGATGATCCTATGATCTATTCAGAAGCAGTCATAAGTAGTGACTCTAACAGATGGCTTAAGACCATAAAATTCGAAATGGACTCTATGTATGTCCACTAAGTTTGAACTTTGATTAATGCACCTAAGGATGTGGCCTCAATAGATTGCAAATGGATCTTCAAGAAGAAGATTGGAGTAGATGGCCAGGTAGAGATCTATAAAGCCAGGCTAGTGGCAAAAGATTTTAGACAAAGGCAAGGTGTTGACTATGAAGAAATTTTTTCGCCTATAGCCATACTCAAGTCTATTCAGATTATGCTTGCTATAACTGCACATCATGATTATGGGATCTGATAGATGGATGTCAAAATTCCTTTTCTCAATGAAAATCTTAAGGAAGAAGTCTATATGACTTAGCCAGAGGGATTTATCTCTAATAAAAGAGCAAACCAAATATGCAAGCTAAAGAATCCATTTATGGATTAAAACAGGCATCGAAGAATTAGAACATCCATTTTGATAAGACAGTCAAGTTGTTTGATTTTATCAAAAATATGGATGAACTATGTGAGTATAAGAAGACTAGTAGAACTGCTATTATCTTCTTGATCTTGTATGTGGATGACATGCTGCTCATTGGGAATGGCATCCCTATGTTGCAATGGGTCAAAACATGGCTATCACAAAAGTTTTCTATGAAAAACTTAGATGAAGCATTCTATATACTTGGTATAAAGATCTATAGGGATAGATCTAAAAAGATGCTTGGCTTGTCCCAATCAAATACATAGATCTTGTGTTGAAGAGGTTCAACATGGAGGGAAGTAAAGATGCTTGGCTTGTTCCAATCTAGGTACATAGATCTTGTGTTGAAGAGGTTCAACATGGAGGGAAGTAAAAGAAGTTACTTATCTAGGGGTCATGATATATAACTCTCTAAAAAGATATCTCCTAAAACATCTAAAAAGAGAAATAGAATGAGTTCTATTTTTTATACTTTGGCTATAAGATCAATTATGTATGTTATGCTATATACCAGGCCTGATGTGGCTTATGCTTTGGACATTGTAAGCAGATTTCAGAAAGATCCAGAGGAGGATCATTGGAAAGTTGTAAAAAATATTCTCAAATCTTGAGAAAGATTAGAGATATTTTTCTCATATATGATGGATCTGATTTGAAATTGAAAGACTTTATTAATTTCAGTTTTTAATCTGATCTGAATAATAGCAAATCCATATCTGAATATGTGTTTACCCTGTATGGTGGTACAGTGAGTTAAAAAAATTTCAAACTGCAAACTGTTACTGACTCAGTTACTGAGATCAAGTATATAGCTGCTAGTGAGGCTGCTAAGAAGGCTGTCTAGATAAAGAAGTTTATCTCAGAGTTGGATATGATTTCTAAAATTAAACAACTAGTGCCTCTTTATTGTGACAATACTGGGTTCGTTGCTCAAGTTAAAGAACTGAGGTCTCATCATAAATTCAAGTATATCCTAAGATGGTTCTACCTCATTTGAGAGATAGTCGAAAGACGTGATATGATTGCTGAGTGATTTGACACTAAGAACAATATAGCAGATCCATTCATTAAGATCTTGCCATTATAGTAGTTTGATCGTCACCTAGATTGCATAGGCATCAAGTATAGAGACAATTGACTTTAGTACAAGTAAAAGATTGAAAGAATAATGTCCTACAAGCTAATCGCATATGTAATACGATAAATTTTTTTTATATTTTATTTTTCAAACTCATATATTTGACATTATTTATTAATAAAATTAGGCATCTTTGATTTATTATATGCTGCATCTTATACTTGTTTAAGATTATAATGAACCCTATAGATTAAGACAATAGTTTTAAGGCCATGATAAGATCATATCAGTGAGATCTAAATTCTTGATAGCTCTAATCTAAAATATTTTCAGTCGTGGGTTCATTGAGTTGGAGATCAATGATACCGGTAAGATTGACACATCCTATGTATACTCGATGGAGAGGGTAGTTGATCTCACAACCACTTGTGTGTAATACTAATACAAAGATGTGGGTGCTCATTAGAGAATGAGTTCACTGAATTGACCTATGAGAGAACATCTGATGGAGCTTTATTTGCATGTTAGAAAGTTGGGAGTTGTGCAAGTGATCCTTAGATCTGAGATCACCATGGTACCTTCTGTATATGAATACATATTTTAGTTCATTCTCTAACTTGATTCTCTGATCCTTATGTGAGATGTTCTAGATATGGTGAAGTATATATGAAAATTATGAGTGGTCAATAAGAGATTATTCACTCCTAATAAAGGGAGTGAACATCCTATGTGATCTCATAGAATGATGATTTGAAAAGTCTTTGACCAAAATAGGATAATAATTAGAAAAGAGTTTTTAATATATCATCAATTGAATCATCACTTTCTGATCGAGATATATATAGATGAGTATTTGGTTTTGATATGATTTCATATCCATAGCTCTAGAATGTTGTATGACTGAAGGATTGAATTATACGGTAACTTACCACTGAAGGATAATTTTGATATTTTTATCAAATTTCATCTCTTTCGAATAGTCATGATACATTGCTAGACATTAATCTTGACTTGTGGACTCGCAAGAATTAAAAGAATTTAATTCAAGAATTAATTAGAAAAAATTTTGATTAATTGGTGTAATTGGACTGACCTAATTTAATCGGATTAGGGTTGGTCAAGAGCCTGAGTCCTCCCATGCCATTCAGGATATTTGCAAATTTGTGCTGGATGTTGTCGACCAGCATAGTCGCATCTCCATGCATGTCCATCCTCCTAATCCCCAAATAGGTCAGGAGACTCTTTCAGCTTTTGGATATCGGGCATCAGATGGACCATGTCCTCCAGCCCGACATAGACAAGGTAGTCAACAATATGTTACATCTCCAATTCCGATGGCAGAGTTTCTTTCATATACTCCATGCATGTCATCGACCGCATATACGTATGACGATGTTAGTAAGTTCCCCTATGTTTCGGAGGTAGCTGTACGTTTTGAGTATGCGGCGGAACTAACCGATCAGGGACCTTCATATTATGTTGACTATACAAGTGAAGGAGTTGCACATAGTTATCATTATACGAAGGAGGATGTGGGACCAAGTGAACCAGAACCAATGCATTGTTGAAAACAACCTGTATGGACGAGGAGACGGCACCCATGTGGGACATGATTTATATGTACTAAATGATGTAGTTATGATTTTTTTTTATGCTACTGTCACATTCCAGATTGTACCGAACTTATTGGTATTGATCTGATTTAACATATTTGTTAGTATTTTCAAATTCCATAATGGATCACATGGATTTGTGCATATGTATTCCAATGCTATGATCAAAAACCCCAAACCTTCTTATCGAAAAAAGAGATCGAAAACCCCAAACCTTCCTACCAAATTAAAGTAATAAAAAAAAAACTTTGGTCCGATCGACCAACCCAATGATCTGGTCGACTGGTATGGCACGGTACGCCGCCCTTCAATGACGGGTCGATCGGGAAGAATGATCGGGATCGATCGAGAAGAATGATCAGGATCGATCGGTCCGCTCGGTCCATCATGATCAATAAAATATCAGTGGTTGGTCGACCGGAGCAAGACCTATCGGTCGATCGATGCATCTTGGTTGGGATCGATCGATGCACTCGGTCCACCACGATCGATCGAATCTCAGGGGCCAATCGATTGAGCCGTATCCTACAGGTCGACTAGTGCATCTTGGCCAAGATCGATCGATGCGCTCAATCTCCAAAGGTCAACCGAACCGCAGGTGCTGGTCGACTAATTTGCATTGGATGGTCGATCATTTAATTGCTGGACGATCGACCGGTGGGGTTTTTTAGATTATAGTTAATTTTAATTTTAATTAATTATATATATATATATCTTTTATACATGATTTTGAATACTAAATTCGTAAATCCAAAACTCTAAAATGCAAAAAGACTAAAACCATAAATTTGGAACTTGAATTTCAAAACTGTAAAAGCACAAAACCCTAAAACCACGAAACCAAATTCCAAACATAAACGAAACATAAGTGATGACTCGAAATAATATAAAAAAAGTCATGATTCAAGTACTATGGATACATAAGTCATCACTCATAACAAACAATATATAAGTCATATTTTTAAATACAAACAAAAACATTGATCAGACATCATCAACCGAAGCATCAAGTACTACAATGAGAAGCTGGGGCTTAAGTATCTACTGAAGGGTCCTGTGATGGTGGAGGAAATTGATGATAAAAGTACTCCACGAACTATTAAAACTGTGCAAATCTCTCATCCATACATCTCGTCAGAGATATCTCGAGTACATCTATTCGAGCCGACAATGCTTGTAGATCGGATGACTGCTGATTAAACTGTGTAGACTGACCAGACTGAGCAGCAATGATAGGCTGTGTAGTTTGAGTAGGATACATAGGCTAGTCTCTATCAATAGCCTTACCTTCTTTTGAACTTTTTTCTTCATCCATTGTACTTACATGCCTCCATACCCATCAGAAAAAATATATCCCATTTGTCTTAAAGATGAGTGGTTGTAGATATCAGTGGATTTAAGATTCATAATTTCATTATCATCAGTAATAGGGACATCAAATGCCTCGATGATAGCAGTTATAATAGCTCCATAGGGTAAATAAGATTTTGCACTTTGAAAGCACTCATTCATATAATGCATCATCATGTATGGCAAATTAACCTTATCACCTAAAAGTATCATTTGTAGGAGACAAACATCTAAGAATGATATATTATCTCTATGACCCTCTCTAGATAGAAAATTAAATGTAAAAATATAATGAATGTGACGATTCAACAAAGGCAATGCATATGCACTAGGTTTAGCAGTACCAACTAAACCATTATCCTCATAAATATTTCTGACAGAGGAAAGATATTTTAAAACTTGATGACTCCAACAAGTGAGTCCAAAATACTCATCACCATCTGATGGAATATCCAATATTTGACCAAACATAATACAGTCAAACTCAATAATCTTTCTTTTGACATAAGATGAAATAGAACAACTTGATCTATTAAAACTAAAATTACTATAAAACTATCTCATTAGAGTAGGATTGGTTGGCTTGTTAAGAATAATCATTGATAACCAATCCATTTTTTAGAATAAAAATTTAATTTAAAAATCACCAAATTAATCTAGATCCATTGTCCTCCCTCCTACAATTTTTCTACAAGAATAATTAGATCTAAACTTTTCTCCACATTCATTATTCAAAAATAAATTTTTCTCGTACCTATGCACTGGTTGTTTTTCTTTTTCTATACGAGTTTTTTTGGCTTCTGATGTAGCACCTCTTTTTGAAGCCATCGGGTTGATTTGTTGGTGAGGATCGATAAGAAGAGAACAGAGATCGCTCAGAATGGGAAGGGACCATGATAAAAGGAAAGAAAGGAGAAAGAGGCCGCTCACAAGAGGCGGAAGCCGATCGGGGAGGAGGGGACGCTAGTCACAAGAAGAGAAAGAGACTTGTTGCAGGATAAGGAGAAGGAAACCAATCGAGACTGTCGGATGGGGAGGAGGTTGATCATAGAGGGGATGAGTGAAGGAAGAAGTGGGGTTGGAAAGGGATAGAAAAGGCAGATTGAAACCGCATGTTCCAGACATAGTTTCAATTTGAATTTTTTTTTTTAAACACTGAAACCGCATGATCAAGAACCGGTTTCAATTTAATATATATATTTTTTTGACGGGCAGAAGAGGTGGAGGGGTCTAACATAAGCCGCAAATTCAAGATGTGGGATCAAAATTGAAACCGCATATTCAAAATGCGCTTTAGTTTTGAAATTTAACTTTTTTTTCTAAGGAATAGGCAACATGGATTTTTAAAACAGCATATTTAAGATACGATTCCAATAAGAAACCGCACGTAGAACATGCGGTTTCTCCACGTGGTGACCCAATCAGCCAAACTGCCGTAGTTTGAAAAATAAATTAAATTTAAAGATATACTTATAATTAAATTTCAAAAAATAATTAAAAAAATCCATGTTCGGACACCATCCTTTCCACCTCCAATGATTCGGTCTGTGAACAAACCATGTCAATTGATCCCTCGCCGCAAGTGAAAAAGGCATGTCGGTTAGAAGCTAATTTCGTCATGGCCTGCCAACCTTCTGATGCTCTTCTTGATTGAAGCCAATCACATGAGTAAATTCTCGTGTGTTCCTATGGACGAAGAAGAGAAATTTTTTTTTGCATGGAATCCTACCCATTACCCATTTGTCTTCGTGATGATTGATTAGGCATCAAGAAACATTTTTTATTAGTGGATCAAATTACAACTCATAACCCTTATATATATATATATATATATATATATATATATATATATATATATATATATATATATATACACACACACACACATATACATATATATATATATATATATATATATATATATATATATATATATATATATATACATATACATATATATATATATATATATATATATATATATACATATACATATATATATATATATATATATATATATATATATACATATACATATATATATATATATATATATATATATATATATATATATATATATATATATATTATATATATATATAATATACATATACATACATACATACATACATATATATATATATATATATATATATATATATATATATATATATATACATATACATATACATACATATATATATATATATAATATATATATATATATATATATATATATATATATATATACATATATATATATATATATATATATATATATATATATATATATATATATATATATATATATGTATGTGTATATACATATATACACATACATATACATATACATATAATATATATATGTATATATGTGTATATACATATATACACATACATATACATATACATATATGTATACATATATATATACATATATGTATATATATACATATATGTATATATGTACATATATGTATATATATATATGTATATATATATATATATGTATATATATATATATATATGTAATACCCGCCCCAAAAATTTTCTCTTGCACGAATTTAGGGCATGAATAAGAAAAAAAAAGAGAACATTGAAGACTCCCACTGAGAGTCTTCTTTCATTAGAAAAAATCGAAGAGAAAGTCGAATCTGAGAAGGATTCGGCCTCCCCTTCGTCCTATAAAAATCTCCTTTCCTCTCTTCTAAGGCTAGCCATGACAAGTACTGGATCTCCCCTCTTATTTTCCTCAATTTTTTGTTGAAGCCACGGACGTCCTTATCGTTTCCTCTCAAATCCTCGTTGGAGGTCTCACTGGAGCCCAAGGTAAGCCCATCCCTTGTTCCTCTCTTCCTTCCTTTTCTTTCCATGTCATTGTGAATGGCCACCGGCCATTGGACTCGCCAAAAAACCCAAGAGAATGAAGATCCATTTTTCTCCTATTTTAAACAAGCCCTTTCCCTTTTTCCAGCTACCAGTGCTGCTGTCTGTGGTGCCACACCTAGGGAACATGACCCCCCGACCTCCCTGCTACCTTTCCCAGAGGTCATGGCTGTTGGTGATTGGCCAGTGACCGATGAAATCCAAAAAAAAGATCGGATCTCTATTTTTCATATTTTTTGGCATAATTTTTTTAACCGACCGATCACCACCATCGGCCTTCTACTACTACCTATTGTCGCTACCACTGCCAGACCTTCAGTTGTGTCACCACACCTCGCTGGAGCACCAGCCCCCTCGTGTCCCTCCTTTGTTCGGTTAGGAAAAGAAAGAAGAAAAGAAAAGAAAGAAGAAGAAGGAAAAAGAAAAGAAAGAAAAATAGAGAAAAAGAGATTTTTTTCACTCTCCTCTCTCTCTAGAATTTTTCTTCTTCTATTCTCTCACCATCTGATTCACAGACCCTCGTATAAACTTGAGATAATATATCCAAAAAAGTCCGAAACTGTTTTAATATCTATGCAAGATGTCGAACCTCACCATAGTCACGTCGAATACCCTTGAAATCTCTATTGATTAACCATATTATTGATCTTGACCTTGATTCCAATTCATACCTCATAATTTCTTGATCGAGTCACCTAGATTTGACCATCGTCTAGGAGATCCTGAATTATCCTAGCATCCGAACTGTTTGTCGAAGTGACCATCCGATCTACGGTCTTCTTTTTTATGATTGAATTAATAAATAAAAATTAATGATACTTTTAATATATTAAATAAATTTCATAAATTCATCTATAAAAGCTTGAAGGGCTAGGATGAAAAAGATAAGTAATCTCGATACTTCTTACTTACTTTTAAAATTATTGAATATTTTATCATAAAAAAAATTATTCTATATTTTCATAAAATAAGGATCAAGTATATGCATTATGAAATTTATGATTCATGATAAAATAGTGATTTATGAATATTTTAATATGAATAATTTTTTATGAAATATGAACTACATATTTATGAAATGTATGCCTTGTTATGAAAAAATGATTTCATAATTATTTTATTGTTAAAAATTATTTTTGGATCATGAATTTTATAAAATTATCTAATATTTTATTTATGTATGATTTAAAAAAATATGATTTGATAAAATATGATTTAAAAATAGTTATCTTAAGAAACATGAAAAAAAAAATTCTCAAATAGCTATGTATGATCCTGCCAGTGGATAATAGTAATTGACATATGATCTTACCAGTAGATAATAGTAATTGACATACGACCCTACCAATGGATAACAGTAGTTGGTATAGACTCTACCAACATATAATAGTAGTTGGTATACGATCCTATCAATGGTAATAGTAGTTGGTACATGATTATGATCCTGTTACAGGCATAATAGTGATCTTAGCATTTAGTCCGAGAAAATTATTAAGAATCATGATATAAAAAGAATGATAAATGATTTTTGACTTTAATGATAAAATTAACATGATTTATAAATTTATGATTGATGAAAAAATGATATTAGAAACTATGTTTATGAAATTGCATGATTTATGCATATGCAAAAGCATCATTGATTTATAATATATTTAATTATGAAAATTTTATGTTCAATAATAATTATCTTCTCTAAATAATTTATTGATGCATATATAAACTTATGCTTGATCTGAAAAAGATAATGTAAGATTTACTTACTGAGTTGGTGTAGCTCATATCTTTTTTTTCTTTTCCTATTAAGACAAATAAAGTTAGAAAATAAGGATGATCTAAACTGGAGGGTCTATGCTAGCGAGCATAAAAATTTACAGTTAAAATTA